>NC_080583.1:11032196-11335227 GCF_029962835.1 Magnolia sinica | reverse complement strand
CTACATTTTCATGGCTTCTCTTCCAAACATGAAGTGGGATGGCCTCCAAGCCATGGGATTACACGACAAACCCTAACACCATATAATTATTACATTGTGCCAATTCCATCCCACCTAAACCCATCGAATCCCATGCACCAAACCCCCCAAGGGCCTGTTTGGATTCGCGGTTACAGGTGTATTGTATGGTATTAATGGGACTGCTGTGACATGAACAGTGTTTGGTTCAGAGTAGCCGACCATGGAATATCACGCACGCGAATACAGCGTCGAGCCAAAACTTCTCACCGACGGTATTGTACTGACAAAGGCCTCTGTTGCCATCTATACACTCTCTTCATTGCGTTGTAAACGCGTGCTAGCGAATTTCAAAAACCGTCAGAATTTTATCTCCATGAGGAGAACGGGTGATTTTCTTCACCAACTCCTCCATAGATCATCTGAGAGTCTGCACATCGCCATCCAACTCCGAACCGGCCCTTCCGAAGATCCCTCTGCACATACAGTGGGCATTATAACTCTCTGCAAGGTTGCCTGTTGCAAATCGAGCCATCGTGCATATCATTCCTGTTGCAGAACGCCAATCCATCAGATACGATCATCTCCCTCCTGCAAATCGGGTTGGCTATATCCAACCACCTGTAACCATGATCGGAAAAAGGTTTTATCTTCTATGGGCCTCTTCGATGCAAGAGGCCCCTCTTATTGGTGTGTATACGGTCTGACTTATACACCCGGGACTGTCTACACCCTATTCTATCACCCTCTATGTGCTGGAGCAGCAATTAAAACTTTAAACTCTTGGACTGCTATATATTAAATTTACACTGTTTCTTTATTTTGCAGGTTCTGACTTTAACTGCTATGCGATATTCTGATTCAAATTCTAACTTGATACAGTTGTCATTATTCAATAGTAATTTCTGCTGGATTAATATGTATGCGGATTTCTAACTTTCACTGATTCATAATGCTCTGTCTCTATTTGATATATAAGTGGACATAATAGAACTCTTCTGTATGGCCTAATCATGACAGATTATTGTCGAATTACTTGTTCTGATTCAGGATTTTACTTATACAGACTAGCTTTTTGATTTTCTGAAATTTAAACTTACAATGATATGACTGGAGTAGATGTATTTGAAAGCTGACAATTTTTCAGATATGCTCTTTACCTCGATCATATATTTTTGGATTATACAACGCTCACTGATTATGATTCAGTTATCTGTTTTCGTGTAAATCACCCGGTTTACTTCGGGCTTATTGTAAGGAAATTCAGATTATTACTAGTAATGATTATGCTATTGAGAAGGTTATACTGTTGAATGTCAATACGAATATTTAATTTTGGAGTAATACACTTTTCTCTTGAATTAATCTTGACAGATTATTTTTGAATTCGGGGCCCTGAAATCTGGGTTTTACTGAAGCTCTCATGTGTTTGAAAATATATCCAGGTCGTAAGGAGATTTTACAATTTTGTCCATGTGTGAACAAGTTCTGTGGGACATTGTTGACGTGAACATTTCATTTTATTTGCAAAGGTAGCTGTGGGGATCAATTTCGAACCTGTTTGCCAAAGAAACGACATTTGGTGTCCACATCTTCGAAAGATTGGTAATATCGAGATTACATAGTACAATTAGAGGCAAAAAGAAGACGAATGTTTTTTTTTTTTTTTCCAGTTATCCTACTGACATGGGATGATTGCAATGCTCAAGTTCACGGTTTCAGTAGGATGCAAACACGAGTCGTTCCCGACTTTTGAAGATGCTACAAATGCTGGAATCAGTATCAGGTATGTAGGATATTATTTATTTCATATGTAGAAAAATTTTGTTAATCAAAGCAGTGAAGATTACATCATATCCATTTCTTGATTGGCAGAATTTTTTAATGTTTACTATATCATTTAGGCTTCTTTCCCCAATCGAACGACGCGACATACAACTGGAAGTGTCACTGTTCGTGCATCTCATCGTCCCTCAACAATGGACAGTGGCAACTGTGTAGCTGCTCTCACAGATCGAACCCAAATCGGCACCAGGAATGTTCGGGAAGATGCCAACGCTGAGAGGGTGACCGTTGCTAATGTTGGAGACGAACCATGCATGGCTCCGCTTCTTCATTTGCTGCTTGGATTGTTGATTTTTTATACCAGTATCAGGTTGTTCTTTCGGTTCTAGTATATGTGTGGCTGAAGAGAATAAATCAACTATATTTTTTTTGTCTTTTTTGTAAACATCATGGTTGGGTCCTCTGACTGTATCATGGACTGTTTTCCAGAGACATTCAAATCGGGTTGGATAAACCGATCACAAATTTACAGATGAAGTTTTTGAACTATTTTGGTGATTAATTTTTAAAATTTCCATATAGTGAAATATATTCAGTGTTATTTGATGTTCAATGTGGATAAGCGACGAACGATCACGATCCTTCACTGTTCAAGAAATTGTGCCATTTGAGTTGACATCCATGCCGTTAAGGACGTCAATCGAGCAGGGTGATAATGGACGAATGGTTAGGATCATTCCAAATGGCTGGTAACCCATGTGGGGCCCACGGTCTTCTCAGTCGTGAATGTTTCCCCAGCATCCAGGCATAGTTTGGCATTGAGATTTTATCCTTGTGTACTGTTTGTTAGAATTAAGGAACCTCGATAATTTTTCATGACATCCATACCGTTAAACATGTGAATCCAAGTTGGAGATAATGGATGAACGGTCATCATAAGGTCAATCAGTACGTGATGGACCGCTAGGATTAATCACAACAACAACACTGGGCCCGCCTGACATCCATACCGTTAATCAGGTGAATCCAAGTTGGGGACAATGGATGAACGATCATCATTCATAAATCAGAACGTGATGGACCGCAGGGATTAATCACAACAACAACACTAGGCCCCGCCTGGGATAAAATGTATGAGAGTTTACAAATACGCTTCATAGTACACAGACTACCAATATTTATGTATATACAATGTGTGGCCCTTATACGTCGTTTTCAAACATTGATATGTACAAGAAATTGTATACATGCTAGGACAATACCTCCTATCCAAACATTGGTTAGTGGCATGTTTCTGATGGATGTATTCTAAATATCACCCAATGTATACATGAACAGTACCCAAATACAATACAATACACCCTAAATGCGAATCCAAATAGGCCCCAAAGGGTTTTAGTGATGTCATCAGTTGGTCTTCTCTTGTGACACCATCGAGAAATCATCTAAATCTCGTTGTGTAGGCTTGCACCCATTTTTATGGGATGAAAAATGCACAACAGAGTCCCACTATTTTTTTGGTGCTCCTGACATGCATGCATATTTAGTGTCCTAAATTTAAGACTTAAATTCTGTAAGATTTGTGTTCCTCTCAACAAAGAAATTCCATAGTTTTGTGATTGGTTTTGGATGCTCAGTTATTGGGCGATATAATAATTCACTTGTGTCATGTGAGCCTCTGTAAGCATTGGTTGTGCATTATTGCACACACGTCTGCAGGCGTGCACCCTCCCCCCTCCCTCCCTCCCTCTCATGCACAGATGTGTGTGTGAGTGCATGTGAGAATGCGGTGTGGGTGGGTGGGGTTTTGCCAACGTCCCCATCTTCATGGAACGTTAACCACATCTTGAAAGCTTTTGAATTATATGTGGGATGTCCAATCATGAATCAGGACAGTTCCTTCAATAGTACCACTGGCAGCAAGCCATGGTGCAAGAATCACACCAATTGGATGATCCTAAACATCCAATCAATAACATGGAAACTGAACATTCAAGATTGAGAGCAAAAACAAAATAGGCCCAATCATCATCTTAAAACATCTACCAGATAGACCCAACTTTGTATTGCTTATGATTTCAAAGTAGCACTTTGGTTTGAAGATTCTAACCATGTGATATATGGCTTTTAAAGAAACGACAGTTGTAACAAATTGGTCCCATTCAAAGGGTTAGGATCATCTGATCGAAGTGATTTTTGTACCATGGCTTGCTTCCAATGGCACTATAATATCCCAAAAATTACTGCACACAAGTAGGTACACAAGTGCATTTCCCTATGTATATTAGCACTTAGATTTTTCTTTTAGCAAAGATGTAATGAAAAGCGCATGTGTACACACCCTTATATACATACTATTATGAACTTCGGACCCTCAAATATGCGAGTATTCTTGCCCCTTCATCAAACCAACTGTTCAAATAACTATTCATCTCTGGATTAAGATATCCAATTGTCAACTTCGCTTTTGGACCACTCGATTATAGTAAACCAACTACAACTTCATATCCACCCACACACATCCAATAAAGACTCTGATCCGTTCACCTTATTCGTCGACTATGTATATGCTTAACTTACCGTTGGAATTGCGAACTGAAGACTCTACACGTGTACAAGTTACCTGAAAATGATAGTGTACGGGCCTACCATAGATCACTTTTAAAACATGTTTTGTGTTTATCTGTTCATGAAACCAACTGTACAATAATATGTAGACACGGTTAAGGTACTAACCATCCAATTATTTCAATTTTTACACATCATCTAACCACCCAGATCCGCCAATTGGGTCACCCAAACACTGAAGTAAACATCGAAACCACTAGTTAGTTTTCATATATTACATGCATACACATTGTTTTGGACCACGGAGTTGTATAGTCCGTTAAAATGCATCTTAGGCATCATTGAGAGATCAAGGCTCAAATTAAGTCTGTAGAAAGAGCGTAACAAATAGCGGACCACGGAAAAATCTCATTCTAAACCAACAGTGCATTTAGGCATTACAAGTGTTAGAAAATTTTAAGAGAGAGAGAGAGAGAGAGAGAGAGAGAGAGAGCTAAGAAATATCCTTTTGACGTCTCTATCTCTATCCAGAGACTTTGATGTCTTTTGAATATAGTACTAATATTTTATATAATATACACAACCATCCAATGTGCAATTCAATGGACTGGCCCACGCATAGTTTTGAGCAATCCATTCAACAATAACTATGTAGCCACCCATCCAATCACCATTCAACGGTCAAGAAATTGTCTATACAATGGATACAAACTAACTAAAAATCACAAGCATCCTTCAAAAACATCATCTAGAAGCGCTCTTTTAGATGATCTAATCCATCCATTGGTAAGGTCACACCGTTTTCAGAGTATCGTGCGACGCGTTTTGATTTCTCTCCTTCAATATGCATGTACAAATGTTGTGTACATGAACACCTTGACACAAGATGATGCGTTGTAGCTGAATCTTCTTTCTTCCGTCTACTTGGTCGAGAAACTGTGTTTGATTAGGTCTAGGAAATCCCATTCTGGTAGCTGCTACACATCCAGACTGTCCATTAGCCATGCATTTGATGGATGGCATGCCTGGCATGCCCCACTAAAACAAGCGTGGCCGTTCTCATGCGCATGGATACACATTGCCCATACGTGTGGGAATACAATACAAACAATGCATGAACTAGATACTCACAATGCGCAAAATACGGTTTTATGTTTCCATTTTGTTCTCTCATTTACGGAGTTGAATTCCTCTCGAATCCAAGAGGAGTATTCCTCACTGAATCTCGACCATTTATGGGAGGATAACTCAATTGTTCGAGAGGCCATTACACGGATAGCATTGTAACAAAGGCAGCCGCATGAGTTCGAAGAAAACGAAAAATCTCCCTTCTAAGTCTTCAGATTCGCAAAACCCTTGGTTTGAATCAATCATAACCATTCATCCATGCGTCTTGAAGCACAAGAAATAGAGATAAACTCTCTGGGCACGATCGGCGCCAAGTTTTATGGCCACGTGTGATAGAATTCACTGTTTTCGTTTTTCGTCGAACTCACTGGTTTTCGATTGTAAAACTTCAAAAAAGGGCCCCACAAGCCGTGGTTCCTATCTGGACAGTCCGATGAAAAGGGATCGAAGAAATAGAGCTTTCATCAAAGAAGTAGTCGCAGTGCGTTTTCGCTATTAATGGCCCGCACCATCTTCCTTGTTTGAACGTTGATCATAAAACCTTATTGGTGCATGATCAGGAGATTTGAAACGATCACAAGATGGGCCTTAAAGACGTTAAACCCCTAGAATTCTGTTAAGATTTGTTGTAAGAAGAATTTCAAAACCCATCCGAAAACTTGTGTGAAAAGCCGCACGAACTCATCGTGTCGACCTGACGTTGAGTCATCCATTTAGAGCTTTCTAGAGATGCGTAGAACCACCTAGAAGACTTCCAGGGTAAGTTATTATTTCCTATAAACAATCCCTTGCTGTAAAGGATCGCACAACAACAAACGAACGAAAATTACAAGAGAGAGAGAGAGAGAGAGAGAGAGAGAGAGAGAGAGAGAGAGAGTCTCCAACTAATTTTTGCGTATTATTGAGTCAGGTGACTCAGGTCCAACTTAGTTCAGTCTGGTTCAGAATCTGCTGGAAGTGGAAACTTCTACAAAGGAGAAAAGAAAAGAAAGATAAAGATTCAAGGAAGAAAACTCCCTTTAGATCCTACCCAATGAGTTAACCCACTGAGTCAAAATCATATTCAAGCCGGGTCTATGACGAGCAAGAAACACATTGCTATAGGTGAGTGATTGCTCTCTCTGAATTATATTCCTATCGTAGAAGATTCCTTATAGTTGTTGTTGGTTTTTATTACTTTCCATGATTTTTAAGGTTTGCTCTTCCTAGCCTAGCTAGAAGCGTCACTCGTATATAGAATTATACTCAAATAGGGCATGATCCATCATGGATTCCATCTTCACGCCCCTAGACGACTCATCCCTCTTTAGGAAGACAGTTTTTCCCTCTTTACTCATTTATACAACCGAATACACCCAACCTTGAAGGTTGGAAGAATCCTTAGATCGCTACGTATCCTTGTAGTGTAAATCTAGATAATACTCTTATTTAATGTAGGGATTTACATCTTAGCTTAGGTTTTACTATAGCTTACATGATGACTAGCCTATTCATGAACTTTACATGCATTACATGTATTGTGTGCTTGAAAATGTGCTATTGAATTGCATTACAACTGCTTGATGAATGAATTGGTTATATGATCATGCTAGAACTGAAATTGAATTGTAAGACTTGGAATTGGATTTATTTTTGGGCGATGGATCGGTGAGCATGTCGAGATTTCTCATCTGCGTGCATGTCAGGACTGTGACAACCCTGATGTCCGGTTGTGTGAGATCCGAGTGCCCTGATCCGTGAGCATGTCGGGATTGCCACAACACTGAAGCAGTTTGGGGAGCATGTTGCGATTGCAAACCTAATACCAGTAACGGTGAGATCTTGAATATGAGCAGTGTTCGAAATATCGGTATCGCACAATGTATCGCACCCTTGGGATACAGATACGTATCGGTTATCGCACGGGATATATCGTTTGTATCGCATAGTTTATCGCACTTTTTGGGAAACATGGGGAAACATTGGGAAAATGGTTGAATTTTTTAATGAAACTTTGGGGATTGTTAAAAAAGCCCTTAATACACACTTTTAAATCATAAAGTTTCAAAAAAGAAGTGCACATAATAAATTTCCTTTGTATAAGGTCCCAAGCTGTGCGCTGTCCGATTGAACTAAGACAACTATATTCAGTATTAACCCTGTTCATCCGTTTTTCCATATCATTTCAGGACATTATCTAAAAAATAAAACAGATCCAATAATTAGGTAGACCATACCATAAGAAACAATGGTGATTGACCATTAGTGGGCCACAAAAGTTTTGGTTCAGGCTAATAATAGTTTTTTCTCTTCATTCAAACCATAAATTTATCTGGTAAAATGGATGGACGGAGTGGATAAAATACATGAATTATAGTTGGCCCACAAAGTTTACAAAGTACACTGCTCACTAGGGGATCCACTTCCCACCACACTGGGGGTGAGGTGCTGCTACCAAGTTCCTTCGCTCAAAACCTATGTGGGGTCCACTATGATGTTTGTAAGAAATCCACCTCGTCCATTCATTTTTTGAGATCATTTTACCACTTGAGAGCAAAAATGAGCAGAATCCAAGAAAGTAGGTCGCACTAAAGGAAAAGGTGGGTAGGAAAATTCCTACTGTTGAAACCTCCCTGGGTCGTAGGGCCCACGATAATGTTTATTTTCTATCCAATCTGTTAATTAGGTCACACAGACCTGACCTGAATGAAGAGGAAAAATAAATATCATATTGATCCAAAACTTCCGTGACCCTCAAAAGGGTTTCAATTGTAAACGTTCAATCTACCACTGCTGTTTGTAGTGTGGTCCAGTTGATCTTTGGATCTATCTTATTTTTCGGCTCAAGCCTTACAAAGAGCTCGCCAAATGGACGAACGGCCTGGATATAACACATACCTCATGCTGGGACCCACAGAACTTGGTGACGTCAACACAGTTCGGTGGTGCGCCGTGCGCGCGTACTCGATTACAGTAAAAAAAAAAGGGGCGGGATTAGCTGAGTAGCGAGACTCGCTACTGAATTGACGTCACCAAGTTCTGTGGGCCCCACCATGATGTATGTTTTGTATCCACACCGTCCATTAATTTGGAGAGAACATTTTATGCCATTAGTCTAAGAATGACTAAGATTCAAAGCTCCAATGGACCCCACCACAGAAAGCAGTAGAGAGAGTGACGCCCACCATTAAAAACTTCTGAGGGCCACAAAAGTTTTCGATTAAGCTGATGTATTTTTTCCCCTTTTATGATGCCTTTTTTAACTTATTAACGGGTCGGATCTCAAATAAACATCACGGTGGACCTTAGGAAGGTTTCAACGGTGTATGTCACTTTCTCCACTGTTTTCTGTAGTGGGGTCCATTACAGAATTTTATCTCCCTCGTTATTTGACTCATGTCCTAAAATGATATCTCCAAATGGATGGACCGTGTGGATATAACACATTCATCATGGTGGGACCCACGTAACTTGGTGACGTCACTTGATGAGCGAACTTCGCTGCTCATCTGTTCCGCGTCCTTTACAGAAACGGATGGGCTACTACCCTTACACCAGCCAATCGCTAAAACCAGAACCCTAAAATATCTCCCAAATCTCATCGGATGTCTCCGGATTTCTCTCCAAAATCGGAGATGTTATTTGCGGTAACCTAAGAATGGCGCTTCAATTCGAATGGCCCACCAAATGGAAGCCTCCGATCATGGCGATCTCTTCTACAGGTACCGAAATCCACCCTCTATTTTTTTTCCCGATTTTTAGGATAATGACGTCGATGTCCGACAATAATGGAGAGGAAATCGCGTGATATCATCAAAATATCGTGCGATATCGACGATATATCGGCCGATATATGGATTTTGAGTTTTTTGGTATCTTCCGGGGGTTATCGTGACTGTATCGTCTCGCAGGGGTGCGATAACGATAATATCGGCCGATATATCGATATTTCGAACACTGAATATGAGTACATGCCTTGTATGGACTAGTTAGGTGAGCATGTCAGGATTGCAATCCTAATGTTTGTGCCATGTGAGTTGTGGAAAGTCGCTTTGCATAATTGATCAAGTGGAATAATCATGCATACATGGCATTGAAATTATCTAGTCATGCAATGTATCTTAGTGAAGACATAAGTGTGCCTCTATTCTATTATTACTCTATTTAGTTTCCACATTTATCCAACCGTCTAAAACTTCCTTAGAAGTCAATTGAGATGAATATGATCTTACTGGGTTTCTTGCTTACACAATCCAACGACATGCAGGTTTTCAAGAAGAATTCACAAGAGTTGTTAAGTACTTGGATGAGTATTTTTACTGAGGCGTCATTCATAGTTTAGGTTTCATTTCTATTTCATTACAAGTTAATGTAATAAGACATTAGTAAAATTTTCTTTCAATAGGAAGTAATTAGAAGTAGATTAGTTAGATTGATATTTGAATTTTAAACTTAAGTTTGATTTAAGTTAGAATTTAATAAAGCATTTAGATTAGTTAATATGATGTGTGGAATGGAATGTATGCTCGAATTTAATTCACACCCTGAAACTCAGGATTTGGATCACTGTACTTGGGTTCCGAATTTCGAGGCGTGACAGGTACTATTGAATGAACTATCCTGATCAATGATTGGGTATCCCACATGTCATTCAAGTTTTGTGGATGTTGCTAACGTCCCCATGAAGGCGGGACGTTAGCTGATCTCCCTCTCTCTCTCTCTCTCTCTCTCTCTCTCTGAGGAAAAGGGGTTTCAATATATGCATTGGGAAGCCACTGGCACCTTTGTGTATTTCTGACACACCTCTCTTTTATTAACAAATTTTGCAGCATTCAAAAAAGAAAAAGAAAAGTAAAAAATAAAAACAAAAAAATACCTCTACTCCATTGTAGACCATGTCATAAGCCAAAGCACGGGCAGTAGAAAGGTCATTCATGTCGTCAGGGTTTGGTGCAGTAAAAGGGTGGTGAAGAGCCTGCAAGGAAGGCAAAGTAAGGCAAAACAAATACATGCAGAACGTATTGTGAAAACATAAATAAATCATGGAAGTAGTAATGACTAGCTAAACATGGACATGTGGATATTTCTAGCAAGAAGCCCCTCAATAAATTAAGCCCCATGTATTGGCAGTCTCGTGCAGGTTTATGCACACACATGCAAGCTATGCAATCACATGAGAATAACTCAGAATTTCCACAAAATGATAAGCAGGGATTAATAGAGGTTTAATGTGCATTCCTGCTTGTTTTGTCTAATTTTGAATAAGAGTGAACCTTGCTTGGGTTTTGAATTACTTCACTACAAAAGCTCCATGAAAACTCTGAGTTGAACTGACATAAACGGAATGCATGTACGTACTAATTACCTCAAGCCTCTGCTCGGAACTGTTCCATTCAAACATTGGAAAGTCGGTCACCCACAGGATTGAATGTTTTGACTGGATATCACAAATAGAAAGGTCAGATGTGGAAACCCCTATTGAATAGAAGTAAAAAACTATCACACCTTTGGACAAAGAACATTTTACTACCTAAAGTTTACAGATAAAAATGTAGGAAAATTCAATACAAACAACAACAAAATGCCACTAATTCTTTAATTTGTAAAATGGTGGAAATGGTCAAACATATATTTAAAAAAAAGATAGGGACTTTTATAAAATACAACCTCATTAGTTTAGAATTTACATATTTCAGGAGAAAAAATCGAATATAAATCATCATCGTCATCTAAGCCTTATCCCAATTAATTGGTGAAAGCAAAAAGTTAGGTTATACATCCTGGTACCTTTTTCAAACATCTTTTTGTTATGGTACCTCATTAAGATAGTTATTTTTCTTTTTGGTAGCTTCCTTTGATTTCTCTAATGGCTATTAGATTAAGTAGCTGATTTTTTTCAATTACGAAAATCCCCATCGGTATACAGTGACAAAAAAATATAATAATAAAATAGAAAGAGGAATCCTTACCGTCCATTAGATAACATTTGATAGACCGGTTAGGACATCGTTCTAGCATGTCCTTTGATTTATAAACCATCTGAAGTGGGCTCACAACCTAAATGGTTTAATATGAGTCATACATCGCCACTTAAAGTATTTTTGTGTCTGCGTATCATCCATCAAACTCTTCCAGAGTATCAAACCCTATCCCTTATGCAAGCCACCCAAAAGTGAGAACAGCAATAATACTCTGACAGAGTTTGACGGATGCGCAGGCACTTGGAAATTGCACAAGTACATATGGGTAGTTCGAACTGAAGTGTCCAAATTATGGGTCCAATGTTTCGATGTATTGCTAACAAAAAATTAAACTTATTTGATGATCTGACTAACAGATTGGCAGACATTTTTTTTGACAACATTTATTAGATGGTTAAAATTTAAAAAAAGCCAACAAGCAAGCGTCCACAAACAATCAGATGTTAGGGTTGTTCAACAATCTGATCAATAAGTCCCACTAAGATGCTACAGCTCCCAAAATACCATAATTACATGATCCTAACCATCTGATCAATTTCCCACAGTTGGATGGTTTGAGATGAAATGGAGCAGTGTCCACAGAATAACAGTGAGACAAATGCAATGCTATTTCATTCTAAATTTTCATCGTGACCATTTCAACTATGTCGAATAGATGCTGAGCATAGGGCCCATCAGCTGCAAACACTCATCAGTAGAGTAGCATCATAGAAGTTAGAGGACTCTGAGCCTAACCATCCTCCAGTCGGGATCAGATGTCAGTAATTGCATCTATTTGGGTCTTGTTCCAGTCACATGTATTGTGTTGCAAAAGAAGATGGAGAAATATCATGTCAGGCAGTAACTATCACTGACTTACACAACACATTCACATTGACAAGAGATTTTTTTTTTTTGGTGTGTGTGTTGGGGGAGTTCTGATCTTTGGAAGCAAGAACTAAGATGAGGGCGTGGGTGTGCCAGAGGAAAATGGTCAATGCATGTGAGCATTTCGTTCGTTACAAAGAATCAGCTACAGGAGGGCATTTTTGTTGTTTACAAGAATCAGGTACATGAAGTCATTTTCGTCACTAGGGAAAAAATAATCAGCTACTTAATCTAAGAGCCATTAGAGGTGTGTGTGTGTGTGTGTGTGTGTGTATAATATTATATATATAAACCAAAAAGATATTCTGATTATTTCTTCATTACTTGAGCACAGGAAAAATAGCTTATATTAGCCATGCATTTGTTGTCTCTTTAAATAAGGAACACCACCACTAGCATCTAGTGTGCTCTAAAATATTTGAACTGTCGAAAGATCTGTTGATAAATAACCAAAACCACAAATAAATATGAATATTATCTGTTCCTGCGTGGTGAAACATCTTAATATTCTAAACCAGAACACAATCTTCTTACATCACCATTAGCATCTGGCGGAACAAATGTGTTCCCTTAGCATCATTTGTAATTTCTGAAAAGATCTGGATCGCCGCATCAGAGTTCAGTAAATTGTTCAGGTCAGCAAATTTATCCCTTCAAAGAATTTCAATATGATGGTGATATTGATAAACTCACAACTACTCAAAGGGAGCATTTGGATGCCCTATGGAATCGAATTGAAATAATTAGTTCAAGAAAGTTGGGCAAAAAAGAAACATTTGGACTAAAGTGACCAAATTTTATCTAGCTTCCTCGGTATCCAAGAAGACAAGAGACTAGGCTTCAAATTCATTTACATCTACAAGGAACATAAACTGTAATCCGAGAGCTACTTCCTCATTATGAATGATAGGAACCATCCTTACAATTTGGGAAGTCTCTCAGTTTAACTTGATCACAATTCCATTCACTTGTACATCAAAATGCAGCCCAAACAATTATCATTCCTCTGAAAATTAGAGTGTTGTTTCAGAAAATCAATAGAAAATTATCATATCTCATAAATCCCCCACTTGTCCAAAACAAATAGAAAAAAGAAACATCAAATGTAAGTTCATAAAACAGAAGCCTAGATGAAGATGAAAACTTACATGGTCAACCAATCCCAACTCATGTGATGTGAATAGCCGAAGCCGGTCAAGGGTCTTATTAACTGATGCTTGCTGACCCACTGCAAACAAGATAAGATCGCCTGATTTTGCAGAGCATAATCTCAACAATTGTTCTCTATTGGTGGGTTGTAGACTTGACAGTAAAGCTGGAACCCCTTCAAGGTCACCTGAGATGATATTTCTCAGATATCAAAGTCGCGAAACTGTCATGTTGTAAAGGACTACAGATTTGACAAAAGGGGGGGACAAAGGTAGCAAATCCTTTACCATCATCCAAGACCTTGAGAAAAGGTAAACCCTTTGCTCCTGATTTAATTGCTTCATTGTAAATGTCACCTTTCTTAAGAGCTGTATTTGAATATCTTTTTGCTCCCGTAGGCACACATAACACCCTGATAATCCCTCCACTTGCCAAGGTATCTGCAAAGACCTTGAAAGTGGACTCGGAGAAAACTCCAGACACCTACATTTCCAAAGAAAAGAAAAGAAAAGGAGAGAAAGCTTAGAAACGCCGTCTCAGATGTATGCAGATAACCTACCAATTCAATTTAATTATTCAAGATTTCCTCAAGATTGCTAAGTTCAGAAATTTGTAGGAATATGACTAGGTTCCTAATAAACCTGAATCTGAAGCAATCATTTTGGGTCCACTTTCATCAGGGAAGTGAATTAAAAGCATGGATACTGTTTTGGAGTAATGTGTTTTATACATGTTGCTTGAATCAAAATCAAGTATACTAAAGTTCTTCATGTTTTGGACCCATAAGGAGGCATCAGTAATATCTTAATATGGCCAGATCCCAGGTGCCAGGAAGACATTTCCAAAACACACACCAGGCACTATATATCACTCCTGATGCCTCAAAATATTACAGAGGAAGTGCATTTTTCCAGATAATCCACCTATAAACTTCAATAGTAATTAAAGAAAGGTCCATAACTCAAAATTCAAGGGTCCTCAAACGCCCAAAGAGCAACTGGGTCCGCAACTCTTAAAGGGAAAACACTAAGAACTTTGCAATAACTAATGTTCTACACTAAAACCTACCAAAAAAAAATATCACTAAAAACACCCCAAATGGAAACACACATTATGGTGGATTGATTCTGTATTAAATGCATTTTCCACTTCCAATCAAATCAGAAATTCCACCTTAAGTTCAATTCCCCAATATGTGATACCGCCCCATTAAATTCTTTAAAAATACATATGTTTTTCATCTTTTTTTAAAGAAAAAGGTCGAAGCCAAAGAAAAAATATTTAATAATATTAATGTTGTGCGAAATCACGAGCATTCACTGTTTAGAGCCAGCAAAGGAACTCATGTGTGCCTCATTTTATAAGCAATCCTACATGTGAGATCTGATTCCTACACAGGAGATCTGCTTTAAGTTCCCATTGCTACAATATGAACTACCATAACAGAGAACCCTTACATCTTTCAGCTCCATATCAAATCGAAGATCTGGTCTGTCTGACCCAAATCGACTCATTGCTTCTGCATATGTAAGCCTCGGGAAAGGGTCAGGAAGTTGGATTCCTTTTATTTCTTTAAACACCTGCCATGAATTATCCAATCTATTCAGAACTCCACGAAAGTTGTATACATGTGTGGGTGTGTGTCTATGTGTGACACCCCAATAAAGTTTGAAAAGGTCTTAGAATGACCTATATTTCTAAGGGGAAAAATGTGCCAAGAAAAAGAAGGGTCAAACATGTCTTATCAAGTCTTCATTAAGTTGCAGCATGTCTTCCAAAGGGGTAAAAGCCAATTCCATATCTAGCTGTGTGAACTCAGGTTGTCTATCAGCTCTCAGGTCTTCATCACGAAAACACCTGCCAACAAAAGAAACACGATAAAACTAGAAGCATGCTGTAGCCTGTGGCCATTATAAAGATGTTTTTTTTTTCTTTCTTTCTTTTTAATTGATAAAAAAGGGTGCTTCACTTTTCTTTGCCAGATGGAATGACAGACCAACTTTGTTGTTATCTTTCACAGATGAAATCAGATCACGTTGCCTGAATTGTGGTTAGCCATTTAGGCTTCCTGCTAACCAAGGTCCTTTTCCTGCTGCATATTTTATGTCACGGAAGTTGGAACAAAACATTCTGATGAGGACATCCAAGCACCATACCAGAAGAGGGTTGAGCCAGTCTCCTTATGGCTAGACGACCATCACATGGGGCCCACTTGGCCCAATTCACATTCCTAGCCACGTTGAAGACCCCACGTGCATGTTCATGCATCTTTGAAGACCCCACACTAGGAATATGCATGCAGGCTTCATATAGGAGATTGATAGACACATCGGACCGTTGGATTAGGTGGACGCGATGATTAGACCATTAGATCATCATCGGACATCTTGATCATGGACCCCCATGGGCCAGGAAATAGTTTAGTTGTTTAGATTGTTTACATTCTTCATTGTTTTTGGTATACCTTATATTTGTGATGATGATAGCAAGTTTTGTGCTTTTTATTAATTAATTTAATTTTGTTGATTGATCTCACACAATATTTGAGTTCATGCATCGGTCCTACTCCTACATCAAATTTGGTATCAGAGCCATAGGTTTAGCAAATGATTTTTACAGGTGCACACGGTTCGGTTCGGTCCGGTTCTGGGGTGAAACCCAAACCGAACCATTTCTTACGGTTTTAGGATTTTTGGAACCGGAACCGGACCGTTAGCACCCTAGAACCGAACCAGAACCGGACCGTGAAAACCGGTTCGGTTCCACGGTTCTGGGCTTTTTATAATCCAGCCCAATCGCATGTTCTATTTTATAATTTAGCCCATGTCCGTTCGCGTTGTGATCCATTTGATGAATGGTTTAGATATTGTATATGGTGTGAAAAAATATATTTATGAAAACAATCAAAAGGTGCATTGCAAACCATAAATCATGAGTCAAATATACAACTAAAATATATTGTAAACTCACGGTTCTAGGTCCAATTCCACGGTTCGGATCCACGGTTCTACATACCTCCAAACCGGAACCGAACCGAACCGAACCAAACGGTTCTTTAATTTTTGGAACCGGAACCGGAACCGATGCACTCTAGAACCGGACCAAACCGGACCGTTTGGTCGGTTCCGGTCCGGTTCCACGGTTCTACCGGTTCGATGTGCACCCCTAATGATTTTTGTGTTGCACTTGCACTTAGGCTAGAGTCACATCTAGGGTTATTAGAGCATACATTGCATATAGAATCTAAGATCATATTGCAGATTTTTGTTTCTAGTTTGGAGTATCACATTGCTGAATTTTCAGTTAGCGTTTTCCACTTATACCATTGCTGAATTTTCAGCGTTGTAATCTCAGGTTGTCACCTTGCTGAATTTTCAGTTCATAATTTTCATATTACACACATTGCTGAATTTTCAGGGTAGTATTTCAGGTTAACAGCTTGCTGAATTTTCATATTAGTGTCTCTAGTGTGTCTGATTTGATCTCTAGTTGGTTTTGTCTTTGTCATGACATTACCCTAGGCAGAAGGCATCATCAGCGGATTCAGAGTGGAAGGGATGGCTACTCCGATATCTCATATACAGTTCGCGGACGACATGCTTCTGTTTACTGAAGTAGATCAGGATAAAGTGAGCAATCTGCGGACTATCATTAGGTGCTTTGAAGCATTCTTAGGCTTGGGAGTTAACATGGCAAAGACCAAAATGTTTGGGGTAAATATGGAGGAAGTAGAGATAAAGAAATATGCAGACTTCTTTCGATGTTCGACGGGTCGCTTTCCCACCACGTTTGTGTCCTCCCGCAGTGCATCGGAAAGCCCCCAAAGTCTTTATGGGAGAAGGTCATCGACAGATTTGGATCATATCTCGCTAAATGGAAATGCAGATATTTATCTCTGGGCGGTCGGCTCACCCTCATCAAGGCAGTGCTGTCGAATCTCCCTCTTTATTTTATGTCTCTGTTCAAATGTCCGGTGTCAACATTGGCAGTACCAAAAAGGCTCAGATGGGATTTTCTATGGCATGGAAAGGAAGACAAGAAAAAAATCCACTTGGTCAGTTGGAAGGAAGTTTGTAAGCCTACCCAAGAAGGAAGGGCAGGTGTGAAAGATCTTAAAATTATGAATCAGGCTCTATTGGGAAAATGTTATCTTTCCAAAAAAAAAAACATTATCCTAGGATCTAGGTTTTCCCCTAAGAGTTAGCTTGTGTATGCCCACTCGTTTTGGACGTAGTTTTGGCCTACATCCCGCTATGAATCTAGAACAAATTGCCGATACCCTTAACGCTATCAACAACCATCTGACGGCTATTGAAGTGCACAATAGGATCACAGCAACTCAATTGACCATGACCGATGCACATGTCAATCAGCTTTGAAGCCTCCCTTCAGGCAAACCTCGACACTAGGGAAGATGTCCAATCACATATCGAGAATCAAATTGAAGGAGTTGAGATTGTGCCACTTACAATTATTAGCCGCGCCTTAAGTCAGATTGTAGAAAGTGATGACTAGCGTAGGAATTCAATTTTCCACACTTATGCCAAGTGTGGTGGCAAAAACTACAAGGTTTTATGGGAGTTCATCAATTGGTCTTTGCTAAATGGAGCCGTTATATCTGCGTTCCTCACCCTCACCCTTCAATCTCATTTATGTCTTTGTTTCATTTCCGGCTTTTCCCATTCCCTCCATTTTTGCCGCTTCCGCTGTGTGTGGAAGTTTTGCCTATAAAAAGGCCACATCTTTTGGGCAAGCCTTGGATATGACAGGACGAAACTTTGGCACTGAAAATGTTTGGTAGAAGGAAAAGTTGTTTAAGTTCCCGCCCAAAAGCCTTTAAAAGGAGGAGTCAAGCGGGTCCTAAAGATGTGATGAAACTCCCCTTGGTTTTTTGGAAGCCAAAGTAAAGAGAGACTAAAACGTGTATGTCCACTCAACAGGTTGCCCTAAGGTTATTATGGAAATCCCCGGGTTAACTCAGGGTAGGTAGAGTTATCACCTAAGGTATCCGGATTAGTCTAGTGTTGTTTTCCGAAAAACATAATTAGTTAACCCTTACATTATTGCTACCAAACCTTCTCCATAAAGAGTCCCGGGTGGAAATATAATCAAAGACAATGATGGTGGCCCAAGAGCAACCCTCAATTTATAGGTTAGTTTGCAATGAACAGACATTGCATGCTTCATTGGAATTGAAAAGAATCTTAAGTAATGAAATTCAAAATAATTGTTGCTCACACCATAGGTTTAAAGAGTTTGTTTTGAATGATGAAGTCGTGATTAGAATACGTTTAAAAAGGTTTCCACAGAGAACCAAAAAAAAATTAGAAGCCCATAATGCTAGTGACTAATGTTGCCGCCCAAACTCCCTTGACGGCTGTTGTTAGTATTCTGGAGAGCGATCACAATAACATGCCCCGTTTTGTTGTTGCAACGTACTCCTTCCCACGCGCAACAGTCACCATCCAACCAAGAGGAGAACCTTCTTGCAGGATCTACAAGGCCATTCTTGAATTCAAGCAGCGCTTTTTTCTCCATTTCCAAGCAACCCATGTTGGGTTTTCCATTGCAGATATTGAATTGAATGGTGTTAGAAAGAAACAGGATCCAAAATGATAGCAGAATAGCTTGAATGGATCCACCACTTGTTGCCATGATCACATTCTACGGTCATGAAATCAATTAGCATTTGATAGATTGGAACAAATCATTTATAAATTTAGAGTCCTTTGTCTCTCTAACTCAACATTACAATTATATGTACCTAGTTTCATTAATGCATTATAGTGAATTAAGGAGAGAAAAGATCAAACCTAATTAATTTTGGCTTTTTATTAATCTAGAGATATTGTGTAGTGAAAATTTAGACCGTTCAAACAATGACTCATCATCATAAAATTTCATCATATATTCTTTTCTGTTTCTTTTCCATTTTTAATGGATCAATCACTGTTCCTTAAAAGTCAGACAAAAATTCTATTTATCTGCAAATTTTGGTTCACAGTCAATGTACATTTATCTGAGGTTAGTGATGGGTACATGTTCTTTCTTGCTTCTCTGTGTTGTAAATTCTGATACTTGCATTCAGTTTGTTTTTTTTTTCAATAATAATAATAATAATAACAGTAAAGGCCGTTACAGGGGCCGTAACAGCTATTACAGCCAACAGTGGTGACCGTTACGGCCACCATTACCGTTATGGAATACCTTGCTCAAGGATCTCAATCGTGTAGAAGGAACTTGAATATCAACATGTCCATTACTTCTCAAAAAATAAATAAAGAAAGAAAACATTTGAACGTCCATGAGCTCATTTGAAAAATCTACATGCTTCACCATTAACTAAAATTGAAACCCTACTATTTGCCTAACATTTTTCAACTACACTCACCCACTCCTGGATGAACTCGAACCGAATAAACACAGCCTTTAGGACGCCCCAATCCACTCTATCATAGGCTTTCTACAGGTCCAACTTCATGAACAAAAAAACTCGATTCAAGATAGCTCGGGAACAACATAGATTTGGGCACTTCCTTATCTTCAGATATAAGTTTCCAAATAAAGAAGGCATAATGAGCTAATCTTTTGGGGAGTAAACCTCATATAAAGATGGAAAACCAAACCACTAATTGGATTGTACAAATGACTCAACTCTTGAATCAAAGGGCTATGAAAGAAAATTGATCTATAATTCTTTGATTCCTTGTGTTCAACCCACTACTAACAAATTTGGCAATCCAATTTCTCTGAAGAGGGACCGAAGAGAGAATGAAACTTGAGGACAAGGTTCTTCAAAAGGTGGTAGAATGGTAAGATCTGAAAATAACACAAAATAAAATAAAATCCTAACTGAATAGGGATCAGTGGTATAGCGATAAAGATAAGCGACTTTATTAAAGGGCAGAAAAACTGCCGAAAGGAGCAAAAACCCTACAAAGAGAAAAAAGGAGGGAACGGAAGAGGGAAAAAAAAAAAAACAAAACAAAAAAGAAGCAAAAAAAAGGAAAAGGAAAAAAATATAAAGGCTACATCCCTAGCCACACCCCAAAAAGGCACCCAACTCACAGCACCCAATCCCTGAACAGAATGAGAACCTTAGAAAAGATAGCTGCAGAAGAAATCAATTATTGTGGGCATTTCAAGAGCTTTAATGAAAATAATGGAAGGTATAGAGAAAACCTCAAATACCTGAACTCGTGAAGGTACAAGGTAATCTCGAGCACCTTCAGGTGTAGATCTAGATAGGATTGGAGTCTCAATCTACCTTACAACCATGAGAAACTCGGGTCAAGAGAATGCAACATTAACCTTCCCAAGTAAAATAACAAGGCATAAAGTTCCAGTAGGCAAAATGGAAGACCGCTAAAGCACATCCCACAGCCGCAATGCAATATGATAAATTCAAATTTTCAAATACAAGAAAGTTCAGGAGATAATACCTCCACAAAATCGTGCATATCCTCTAGATACCGTCGGATGAGCTTGACCACGCTATGCCGCAACAAAAGGTTGGAGAGAATCTATATGAATCAACTCATCTGAAGAATTTGCACACTGGATGATGGCTAGCACCAACGTTTCTCTTTTAATACAATAGTGATCACCTCAAGCCAAATACATAAAACAAAGACTTAAAGATAACTCCCTCTGAAGTGCTAAAGCGGTATGATTTGAGATCTGAACTCATATCTGGAGAATAGTTATGATCTTTTGATCTCAAGTGTAAAGCTCAACTAATGATATGATGAGCTTCAACAAAATAATCCGCAGATAAACAAGCATTACAGACAACAAACTTCCATAAAGAATGAAAAAAAAATGGTAGGTACACCAAATACAACATTTTGAAACCATGATAACCAGGCAACCAATGCAATAGCATCGTCGCAGCACATATTCCAACTCCAGATTATGCAATGCAAGTCCAAATCATGGTTGTCATTACCCATGTTTTGAAGTTCATTATTATCTTTTTCTTTCTAATCTGGTACCACTGCTTTTGCACAACAGAAAGATCAGTGTCAATTTTACACTATTTGTTGCACCAAGAAACTCAAGAGGCAAAATAGTATTAAGTTCCGTTTAACATCAACAAATTTTTTCTTTCTTTCTTTACTTGAGGAATTCTCTTGGTAAACATGTTCACTTTAGTTTTGTTTTTAGTGTTAGAATGACCATTTCTCAACACTAAAAAGAAGAAGAAGAAGGAGAAGAAGGAGAAGAAGCAGAAGAAGGAGAAGAAGAAGAAGAAGAAGACTTTTCAGAGAGTTTTACCTCTATTGTACCAGTTTTCATCTTCTTATTTACAGATTCACTTGGCCGAGATCAAACAAGGCCCTCCACAGAAACAACATACTCAAGTCTCAGCTTATTCACAGCAAAATGTGCATCAGGATACTGATCAGGAAGCGATGTAATCTGAAAGAAAAAGCAAAATCAGATGAGAACCATATCCAACCACCGATTGTCAAAAGAAAGAGCTAGCATCCCAATCAAGCAATACCAATAAATAGCAAATGACCCACAATAAGGTGCCAACATTTTTCAAAAAGCCAGAAAAATTTCACACCCATGTACTGCCACACCAGAAAAGACAAAACAGTGACTAAAAATTGTTCACAAAGTTTGACAGTCGGGAGGGGCTTTGGTGGTATTTATCTTCTGTGATATACTGCAATAGTTGTGTCATTTTGGAGCACGTCAATATTTGATGCAGGACAATTAACCACTTGCTCTAAAAGCTCGAACTGTTAGAGTATGGCGAATTAATCCCTTTATCCCGTAGCACAAGCACCACATCTTATGGGTTAGGACCTCGGCCGAACCCCTCTCGTGGGCCCCAAATCACATGGGCCACCCACCCCGAGTGTGTCCCTGCATCCCACGGGCTACCCCACTCGAGCCCGATGTGAAATGCACATTAATCACCCCCGGTGAGGAATCTCGAACACGAGACCTCCCCCATAGGCCCCAAATCACATGGGTCACCCACCCCGAGTGTGTCCCCGCATCCCATGGGCTACCCCACTCGAGTCCGGTGTGAAAATGCCCCTGCATTAATCACCCCCGATGAGGAGTCTCGAACACGAGACCTCCCGCTCTGATACCAATTTGATGCATGACAATTAACCACTTGCTCTGAAAGCTAGAACTGTTAAAGTATGGCAAATTAATCATTTAATCTCATAGCCCAGGCCCCACATCTCATGGGTTAGGACCTCAGCTGAACCCCCCTCGTGGGCCCCAAATCACATGGGCCGCCTACCCCGAGTGTGTCCCCGCATCCCACGGGCTACCCGACTTGAGCCCGGTGTGAAAATTCCCTTGCATTAATGTTCTATCTAAATCCTACACTTAAAAAAAATAAAAATGAAAGATAACGATAATTTATTAAAAGAGGCGCCGAGATGGAGTAAAAGTACAGACTAAAAAGGAAAATAACAATCCATCAACCCATTTATGCAGGATGCCCACTCCACAACAGAACCCATTGCCCTCCTCAGAACCTTATTAACACTATTACTAACATTGCAAAAACATCTCCCATTCCTTTGTGCCTGTAAAGCCTATAGGACGACCTGCAGACTTAGCCTCCACAAAGCCTTATCTTGCTTCCGAAGGCCCACCCCATGCCACAACATAAGAAGATCTCTAACATAATTTGGCATTGTCGACAAGACATTAAAACTCCTAAGAAATCCAGACCACAGCTGATGCGTAAACGGACAATGAATGAAGAGATGGTTCACCATTTCAGCATTTTCCATACACATAAGATGGATATTTGGAATCATCATTAAGCGTTTATGAAGGTTATCCACTGTCAACACCCTTTCCTTCCAACGAGCCAACTGAAAGTTGCAATCTTCGAAGGAGCTCCATGCATCCAAACAAGTCATGTTTGCACTCCGCCCTCTTCCCTGCTTGGATCATGCATATCATAAAAAGACTGAACAAAAAAAAGACGTCCAGATTTATCCCACCTCCAAACCATCTAATCTAGATCTGATGGGGACATCAAAGGACCTACTCGGGTATACCAAGGACGGAGGCGACCACCCACGACACAACTCTCTTTGTGGATGGGAGACGAGTTCCAAATGAGGCCCGTCGTGCCACTTTGAAGACCCCATATGCATTGGTCGTGCATCAAGAATACCCCACTTAGGGATGGCACATGTGAGCTGCTTAGAAGACAGTTTTAGTCATACGATTTTTTTTTCCGTGTTGATCCAACCGTCGGATCTTATCGATCAGGCCACTGCCCCTTGGACCCTGATCTTGTTTTATTTTATTTATTTTTTTAACGATTTATTTGACGGTCAATATTGATGATAAGTGTTTTAGTTTGCTTATTTTGGATGATCATTGTCTCAAACTGACAAGCCGGTAAGCACACCCGTGGAATGTGGTCTCAAACTGACAAAGCCGATAAGCACACCCATGGAATGTGGTCTCAAACTGACAAAGCATGATGAAGAAGAAAATGTGGATTATACACTCTTCAAGAGCCTAGTTGAAAGTCTTCGATACTTGACTTGCACAAGACCGGACATTTTATATGGAGTTGGGCTAGTAGGCCAGTACATGGAAGAACCAAAATTCTCTCACATTAAAGCGGCTAGGAGGATTCTTTAATACGTAAAAGGTACAATGAGTTATGGTTTGATTTATTCATCATCTCAAGACTTTCAACTTGCAAGCTATTCAGACAGTGATTGGGGATGAGACGTGGATGATAGAAAAAACACCTTCAGTTTTGTATTTTACATGGGAGATACTTCTTTTACATGGCAATTAAAGAAGCAACCGAATGTCACTCTTTCAACATGTAAAGTCAAATATGTAGTTACATCATTAGGAATATGCCATGCAATTTAGCTAAAGAATCTACTCAAAGATATTTGCATGAATCAAGAGGAGCCTACGAAGATCTATGTCAATAATAAGTCATCCATTGCCTTAGCAAAGAATCCTTTATTCCATGAGAGGAGTAAGCATATCAACACTCGCTTCCACTTCTTCCAAGAGCATGTGAAGAACAAGGAGATCGAGCTCATATTCGTCAAGTCACAAGATCAAGTTGTTGACATTTTCACGAAACCCCTCAAAGCCAATATCTTTAACAAGTTAACAATTATGCTTGGAATGGTTGATAGAAGAAAATTATGTTTAAGGGGGGTGTTGAGAAATAAACATAAGTTTTGTAAAATTGTTATAATGTGGTAAACTAATAGTGTAAGAATAAAAGCTTCAAGAGAGCCACCTAGAAGCTTCGTAGTTTAAATTCGTTTGGAAAATAACATGGGTAGTTGAGGTAGGTGGAATCTCATTAAATGTAAAGAAAAGTGTAGAAAGGACCCCAGTGGCTTATATATAGATGTAAGGGGTCTTCATTTTACAACAACAAGTGAAGAATATCCAATACAAGTGAGGTTTTTCCCATCTCCAAGTCCTTCCTCTTGTCCACTATGTTGTATGTGAAGAAGCCTTTTGCACTGTAACGCCTCGAATTTCAGGGGTCGAGCACGTACTCAATCCCCAATATTCTGAGTATCACTTATGCCTTGTGGAAGCATAATTTGGTTAAGTGGATTACCAAGTATATCATAAGCATGCGTAATGGGCAAAATAAACAATGTATATCATTGTTATCGCAAGTGTATAAGAAAGCAAGTTCTAAACATAACTACATACATCCAAATAAGTCATAGAGTCCACCCAGCTGGGGACTCAATGTACATATCTAAAAATAAAATGTAATGAGCGTCCCTATCCTCAAAAGAAACCAAAATCGGTGGTCCCAAGGTGTCGTGCTACGTCTGGTCGTCCGCACATTGGAAGTACGAGAACTCCTCAGTGGGGTCCACATACTCCTCAACAGGTGTATTCTCCTCTAGGGCACCTGCATTGACAAAATCATCTAAATGGTATTTTAGGACATCGTCCCAGGTAGGAGTGAGTGATCAACTCAATGCTACTATTAACCTAAGTTTCACATGCATAGGCAATGATGGGAAATCAAAACACAAAAGTCCTATATCTAGTTCTTTTAAATGCATGAATGACATGATATGCATATGCATGACCCGAGATCAACAATATCAATATAGAACCACATCAACACTATCGCTAGCGAGGACGTCAACGTATGCACAATGGTTGGCCCAAAGCACAACCCAACAAATGTTATGGAGTGCATGATTAGCCAAGTATTTATTAATGTTCAAGTCAAACAGCAGGTTGGCAAAGCAGGGATACCGCCGTTAAATCTCCGGTCTCTATCCGGATTATGTGGTTCGCTGCGGTGCTAGGCGGCTCCTCGCCAGCATCCCTTGATTTACTTTGGGTTTCATTTCCCTTAAATCCCTATACTTAAATCGGATTTGTAGTAAGGCCAATCCCCAGGGACAACCACAACTAGGGCAAAGGTCGCCACCCGACCCTAGTATGGAGAAGGCACACCACCCATATCATCATCATCATGATAGAGTCGTGGCCTTCTTACGTTCCTGCCGGTCACTACGTGGAGGCTTGTCACCCAATGTTTTGCCAATATGGCGGGCTCATCACCCAATGTTTTGCCAATGTGGCAAGCTTGTCGCCCCAGCGTAGGCTGACAACTCAGGCATAATATCCCGTACCACCATGTCTGGCCCTCAAGTCTCGACGAATCGTATTGCACTAATGATCATGAATGAACATCATTCGTTGGTGACAGGGTATTCCACATTCCATAATGTCTCAAAAATTTGTCATACATGCAATCGAGCCGTGCAAGGGATTATTCTGATTGTCCAAGGGGAACCCTGGACAGACCGGCATTGGGTGCAAGCAACCCATGTAGTTCCAACTACTGTCGATCGCTCAAGTTCCACCTCAGTCAACTACATGAGTCGGAATGGCCGGATTCGACGGCCAATCCTTTGTTTCAAAGTTAGGCAAGGCTCGACCTCTTTCTATCATAGCCTAATTTATAAAACATGACTAAATCAGTAATTTAGCATTTATTTGACATCAACAGTGGTTTTAAACTTTGCTCAAATAATCAATGCATCTCAAAGCAAATGTGGGTCGGAATTTACATATGTCCACATTCAATCCACAACAAAATATGCAAAGCACATGCCCAAAGTTATAAACGCATTAAACACCCTTGAAATCTGCCATTGCCATTACAAACCCTAATCAACCACCAACAAAGCAAGCATTAAAATGAGCATGCATTTCATCATACATGATAGCTACTGATAGTCTGATACTAACCACAAACAGGGATTTTTATAGCAAAGCATTTAGGGCATACTTGACTAAAGTATTTCTACTAAATTAAAAGAGATCATAGTCTATCGCCCTCAAGGGTTGATAAACGGAAACCTAGGAGAATAGTCTGCACATTGCGTTAGCTCGCTCGACTTGGATTTGCTCCTAGGGTTAGGTTTTGGGAAGAATCATTAAAACCTAAACAATTCAAACAAGCCTTTTGTAAGGTTTGGGAGAATTCAACCCAAAACACCTAGATTCGGGAATTTCAGGTCAAAGTTTACCTTCAATCACTTGCGAAGAAGATCCAATGGTGGATCTGATCGTGGCTAGATCTCCGATTGAATGGGAGGGAAGCAAATCCTCACAATCGATCTCCCTTTCTCACACAACTTTCTCTTCTTTCTCTCTCCTTTCTAATGCTAGGGCACAAAAATCGTATGGGGAGAGGGGGTGTGAATTTGAAAGGGTATTTATAATGCTAGAACGTGTGCAAATCGCCCTAGAGGCTAAGTTTTCATTATATTAACCTAATGGGAGGTTTCCAACCACTGGGGCCCATAGGAGGGCGCACGGGTCACTCTAAGCTAGGGGATAGGTGCCCCACTAGGAGATCTATGTCGGATATAACCATTTGATGATCGGATATGCTGATCAACGGATAAGATCCAAATCCGGTTCGACAGTCACCACTAGTCAATCAGGGCCCCAACTATACGGATATGTGTAGGGAAATGTCTTAAGTCAGCGATTTGAGTTTGACCGTGATCCAACGGTCTAAAAGTCAAAACTTCGTCAAGGAGCGCAAGGTGATCATTTCACTTAAGTTAAGGCTATCAACTAAGGCACTTGCACGTCTCATGTGCTCAGCTTGTGGGCTGAAGTTGAGCGATCCGAGGCGTCACCTTGGCTCAACATCCGTGATGGACATCAAGCCCGGCAAAACGAACGTTAATCTATAGATTTGAGTTTAGCGGACGTAGAACGCGCAACCTAGACCTAATCTAGTTAATTGGGGCATTTATGGGATACACTAAGCCTCCAAACTTCTCGTGGATGTTAACTAGCATTGGACTTGCCTGAGTTCACGAGCCTACCCATTCGTGATAAGCGGGAAGCGTTCGACTCAAATTTCCCTAAATCTGTCATTTCTAGCATAATTAGGGCACTTAGTTGGACTAGTACAACCCACTGATGGTTCCGTTCACGCACATAGTAGGGTCCCTGTAGAAAATTTTTCAAAATGCTACATGCACTCTTGGATTCCTACATAAGCTAGAAGTGGGACAAGAGGAAGGACTTAGAGATGGGAAAAACCTCACTTGTATTGGATATTCTTCACTTGTTGTTTTACAATGAAGACTCTCTACATGTATATATAGGCCCTTGGGGTCCTTTTTACACATTTCGTTACATTTAATGAGATTCCACCTACCTTAGCTACCCATGTCATTTTCCATAAGAATTTAAACTATGAAGCTTCTAGGTGGCTCTCTTGAAGCTTCTATTCTTACACTATTAGTTTATCATATTATAACAATTTTACAAAAATTATGTTTATTTCTCAACAACCCCCCTTAAGCGTAATTTTCTTCCATCAACCATTCCAAGCATAATTATTAACTTGTTAAAGATGTCGGCTTTAAGGGGTTTCGTGAAAATGTCAGCAACTTGATCTTGTGACTTGACGAATATGAGCTCGATTTCCTTGTTCTTCACATGCTCTCGAATGAAGTGAAAGTAAGTGTCAATATGCTTACTCCTCTCATGGAATACGAGATTCTTTGCTAAGGCAATGGATGACTTATTGTCGACGTAAATCTTCGAAGGCTCCTCTTGATGCATTTGAATATCTTTGAACACACTATCTCCCATATAAAATACAAAACCGGAGGTGCTTTTTCTATCATCCTTGTCTCCTCCTCAATCACTGTCTGAATAGCCTACAAATTGAAAGTCTTAAGATGAGCAATATAGCAAACCATAACTCATTGTACCTTTTACGTATCGAAGAATCCTCTTAGCTGCTTTAATGTGAGAGGATTTTAGTTCTTCCATGCACTGGCTCACTAGCCCAACTCCATATAGAATGTCCGGTCTTGTGCACGTCAAGTATCAAAGACTTCCAACTAGGCTTTTGAAAAGTGTAGAATCCATATTTTCTTCTTCATCATGCTTTGTCAATTTGAGACCACATTTTCTTGAGAACTTCCCTTGCGTAGCCTTACTGAGAGATAAAGATTCCTTCATCCATTTGCTTCACTTCTATATGCCAAGGAAGTATGACATGATGCCAGTGTCCGTCATCTCGACTTCTTGAACCATTGATTCCTTGAATTCCTTAAACATACTTGGATTATCTCTTGTGAAGATCAAGTCATCCACATACAAGCAAGCAAGCAAGCAACATATCTCCATTTTCATTCACCTTAGTACAAAGGGCATTTTCATATGGGCATTTGATAAAATTAAGGCCACAGAAAAGGGTAGGTGGTGGGACAACAATGCAGTTATCTATACTATTGATGACTTGATGTAGAGCGGGCCGCAGACACTTTCATGGCAAAGATGGACCAAAGAAAGCCCGATCGGAGGCGGAAACAATCCAGACTGTTAGAACCTTAAATCAATCATATCTCGCAAACCGATATGAGTTTTTCGATATATGATATATGATTTTGGGATAGGAGAACCTACTTAAGCCAACCAACCCTTGCCCACACCGGATTTGCAAGATTCCATCAAATCGATGGTCAAAAGTCCCATTTAGTTTCGTTTTTACTATAAATAGTAAGTTTTAGTTCGAGTATAACTTTTGATCCTTTGAGTTGTAGAAGTCGTGTCCAACATGAAAATGGCTTAGAAAAGTTAGGAGAATAGCGTGGTTGGGCCAAATTGGACACTTACTATTTTTGGCTGAAAACCATGAAGTCTAGTAGGAATAGGGGTCGTCTATAAATAGTAAGATTACTATCTATAGTACGTGACGTTTTTAGGGTGTTTGAGTTGGAATCTAGGTCTAAAACTCCGTCCTAGGTTTGAGTTCTTTATTTAAAGAGTTGTAATTTTGTTTTTTTTTATCATCCATCAAATTATTTCGAATTTATTGGGAATTATTCCTGCTTTTATCCCTCGTGGATTCGAGGAAGCACTGTGAGGAGTCCAGAGAGTTCCGTGGATTCGGAGTAGTTATCCCAAGGAAGACGGTGATCGACCTCATCACGTCCCCCCCTGCGCCAACCGTTCATCTGATGAGTGGTACTGTGGATGGGGCACAATCCAAGAATCATATGAATCAGATTCCCGGTGGTGCCACCAGTTGATTTTGCCATTAACTGTGAACAATTAGGGCCTGTTTGGCGGATACCTGAAAAATGATTTCATCTCGTTTTAGTTAATCGTAATTATGTACTAGAGATCATGATTGTTGGTTATCAAAATTATTTTTAATCCTTGCCAATTAGAAATATGATCTCTGATACATAACTACAATTAACTAAAAAGAAATGAACTCATTTTTAGACATCTACCGAACAAGCCCTTAGTCTTATTTACAGTTTACAGTCAGTTAACAAGTGATCAATCATGATCACCGAATCAATGAGATTTTTGGCCCACCCATGACCAGTCAGCCCAGATGAACAGTCAAGATCACCAAAAAAAAAAAAAAAAATTGCCAAAGCGTCTAATATTGTCAGAGCATTGCCAAAAAAAAAAGTTCCGAAACGAAACGCTACAAAACAATTATATATATATATATATATATATATATATAAAGCAAACATCCCATTCTTTCCACCCCACTTTTTTATAATATAACACTTCTGTACCTTGTATAAAGAATGCAGCAATGAAAAAAGTGGAGTTATCTAACACTCAAGCAGCATATGACACTTAATCCACAAGCACTCGGAAATTCTAAATTCCGCATATATTACTCAAATTAGACCAACTAAACTGTGGAATCCACTGTCACTAAGTCACTGTCACCAAAACCAAAGTGTTTAAACGATCCTAACCATTGATTTGTCGGCACTTCTTTATTGAAACATTACCATTGGATTGTTTCATTTTTTTTACTGTCGAATAAATCTCCACCAATCTGATAGTTTAGATAATCAAATAAGCATAATTTCAAGAGAAAGATAACTTGGACAGTTTAATCTGAGTACTTGAATACCACATATGCAATTTCTAAAGTAATTTCGAAGTTCCTGCGTCTCATCCATCACACTCTGCCACAGTATCAAAATTCATCTCACAAAGAAAGGGGGGTGTAAATGAAATTTTTTCCAATATGCGTGAATAGATAGTACAGAAGCATGGATATCTTTGAAAAATCAACCTGAACGATCCCAGTATGATCTCTGAGACTGACGAACGTGACCCCGCCATGAATCCGATGGAGCGCGACCCACCCGCAGAGCCTGACGCGCTTCCCGACATCGACATCCGTCAGATTACCGCAGTAGGCCGTGCGGCTGACCCATACGAGAGAATTGTTCTCGCCAGGAGCTGAGTTCCTGAGGTCAGATTGTGAAACTAGGGTTCTTGGAGAAGGAGAAGGAGAAGGAGAAGCAGAGGCGGAGGCGGAGAGAGAAGCAGTGGAGATTCTGCGTTTGGGGAGTCTGCAATGGGATTTGAGGAAATGGCGGAAGATAGGGAAGGAGAGAGAAGAGGGAGAGATGGAGCGATGGATTGTGAAAGGTGAAGAAGCTCGGAAAATCAAAGACATGGCGTTTTGATGGAACGAGAGAGGAGTGATTGCAGCTGTGAAAATGCTTATCTTTATACTCTTCTCTCGCTCGTCTCTACTTGAGTGGGGGCTTTTTGGGGAAATCACAGGACGCGGAAATCACATAGGAGGAAGTTCCTGCGCTGTGACGTCATAAATGGGGCGCAGATTACGTATTACCCCCGCCTGTTCCGAGCTCGGGACAGGCGGAGGCACTGAGGGCCACGGAGGTGCCACCGTGATGGACGACTTTTATCCACACCGTTCATCTATTTTTTCATATAATTTTAAAATACTGGATCGAAAATAAGATAAATCCTAGGTTCGAGTGGACCGCACGATAGAAAGAAGTGGTGCTAAGGACGCCCACCATTGAAACCTTATTACTGTCCACCGTGTCGTTTATTTTCCATCAGACTTGTTGATATGGTCATATACACATACACACGTATGAAGTGAAAAAATAAATATCATCTCGATCCAATACTTTCGTAGTCCTTAAAAATTTTTCAATGGTAGGAATTTAATTCCCACTGTATGGTCCATTTGAGGTTTTTCAATAGTAGGAATTTAATTCCCACTGTATGGTCCATTTGAGCTTTTAATCTGCCTTAGTTTTTGTCTAATATTTTCTAATTATATAAAAAATAGATGGCCGGTGAGGATAAAATTCATACATCACGGGCCTCCGCTTATCCCGCGCTCCAAAAAGGCAGGGCTGGTACCTAATCTGCGCCAGGTTAAACGAGCATACTATGACGTTCGTGAGAAATCCACCAGCCCAACTACTTTTTTAATCTCATTTTAGGACATGCAACGGAAAATGAGCTAGATTCAAAACTCAAGTGGGCCACATGAAAGAAAACAGTGGGGATTCAGTAAACATCGTTTAAACATACTAATAGCCAAAATAAATTAAAAAGATTGGCATCCGGATAGGTTTTCGGTGTTTTAATTCATCTGGCTAGAAATGACCTTATAAACTGTTTGAATGATATAAAAACATAAGGTAGATCTCAGGAGGGTTTCAACGCTAAAAATTCTAACTTTTACTCTGGTACGGCTGATCCATCCGAATTTTAGTTTCATATACTAAAATTTAAATTAAAAAATGAATATAAGTATGGATTTATTACCAACTACACTTAACATCTTAATACAGCTTTGGCAGGAAATCTTCCTCCGCTTTTTGTTCGGAATTGAAGAATGTGAATCTCTTGCTGTGATGTTTGTGAAAAATCTACTTTACCTATTTATTCTTTTATTGCTGTGACAAAAAATGAGGTGGATTTAAAAACCCAACTGGACTGTATCAAAACAAGCCAAAAATACCTTTTTTTTTAAAATATTAATATTTATATTATTAAGTAGAAATCAATATAAATTAATTATGACATAAATAGCTTATCTAAAGTAACTCATGGATCCAAATGCCTCCTAATTAAAATAATTGGTATGTTTCCGTCATAGAGTGGATGCAAGATGACCCAGAAATGTGCCATATTTGAAGATCCTTTGGCCACTATTAATTTGACTATTTTGGTTGTATATGGACCGTTGATGTATTTTTCTCTTTGAAAGTGTCTGTCTGTAGGCCACGGGTCCCATGTGGGAGTGGGAGTGGCGGGACCCAGCAGATAAAACCTCTGTATATAAGAAATTATAGTGTGATCCTGCACTCATAGCAAACTTGCTCTTTCTTCTGGTTGACATGGACGATTTCATGGATGTGGGACATTTTTCATTGATCCAAACCGTTAGCTGTGGGCCACACGGTGGATGCACCCAAAATAATAATAATAATAATAATAATAATAAAATAAAAAATAAAAATCCCACGTGGGAGTATCTCAGTCCTTTGATCATGAACTATTTTTCTTTGTATGAGACCATCTCCTTCACCCTATTTTTGTGCCGGCCATTGCCCCTATCAGCTTTGTATCATCAGATATCAATTAACATTGGGATAACCTGATGATGGCCAACAAAATGAATGGACCAGATCTCACACATGCGCAGCTAAGCCCATCCATCTCCCATTAGCAAGTGAACCCACCATTCACGCGGATCTTAAATCATGATGAATGGACCAATTTATTAATGAAAACATCCTTAGCAAAATGCTTTCACAATGGTTCGTCTTTCATAAATTCATAAATTTTACGTCTAACTATGAAATATAAATATCCCGACTGTCTCTCCTAATCATTACTCCGAACGCCAACAGAATAGAACTGAAATTCGCCGTGGGTCGCTGTGAGGTGGGCCTTGAACCAAGCAAGGCTTGCCCGCCATCAATGGGCCGTCCTGAGATATCTAAGTGGTGCATAAGAAAGCTCCCACGCTTAGATGAAGATACAAAGATCAAAGTGTGGGCCCCTTGATGAATGGATCAACCTGCTTTTTGTGCCAGGCGATCTTGACGGTCTGCAGTACTGCTCTGATAACCATAGCCATTCCATTGGAGGTATACTGAAGAAAACCAACCAGAGGACCATCTACTTTTCTCCCTAGGAAATGGTCCAATCCAAGGGATTGAACTGTCCAATTGGCATGTATTTTGGGATATGGCCCATCCAAGGTAGTGTCTACATGATGGACGGTTTAGATTATTGAACATGAGGGATTATTGTAGGTTTTTCTCTTTGCAAGGTAGGTGAAAGATGAGTAATTCTTGTTCACCAGATTTTTTTTTTCCTAACCGTCCATTTGTTTTGTTTGTTGTGGCCGACCTGAGGTAAGAAAGGGCCCATCCCTAGGTACGAAGATTGAATGGTGTAGCTGAAGACTCAGATCGAGCACACATGCTACATTGGCATGTGTGCATGCATGTTGATTGGCCCAGACAACGAGCCCAGCCTAGCATGGGACCGGGCTTAGACCTGGCAGCGAGGTTTGTGGGCCGAGCCCATGCTGGCGTGTAAAGGCCCAATTGATTTTTAGGCCGGGCTCGGGCTTGGGTCAATTAGCCTGTGTTTGAGGTTAGGCCTAAGTAGAGCAGTACGCGAACTCAATTAGCTTGGTTAACTTGCTCAACTCAACTCAAAAAAGCTTGATTTAACTCGGTTTGAAACTGAGTTCAAGCCTAGCCGAGCTGATTTTTTTAGCTCAAGAAAATTTCGAGCGAGCTCAATCAAAATGAACCCAATCAAACCTAACTGTAATAAAAATAATAAAATGGTTCTTTTAATGATAACCATGGGAAAAAACAAAACTGTCATTTGGTTTTCATCTCGGTCGAGTAGAATCTATGTGAGGAATGAAATGAAATTTAAACAAACTAACTTTAAAAAAAAAAATTTCATTTTAATTTTAAATTTGAAGAGTTTTTAAATAGTAATAAAATATGGTTTAATTGCCAAAATTCTAAAAAATTGGATTATTGATTATTTTTTTGAAATTTGCTCCTCGACAAGCCCTTTTCCCCACGGTCCCTTTTAAATTCGGGAAAGTTTAACATTAAAATTAAAGGGTAGCTAAAAGCCAGGGTTAAAGAAAAAGAAAGGTTAAAAAATGAGAGAGGGACTGAGGATGAGCGATTGCTGTTACCGTGTGTGCACTAGCTTTTTAGTTTTAATGGCCTAAATAAATTAAAAAATATACATTTTTTCCAAAATTTAGATGATCAATTAAATACATAAAAAATTTAAAAAATAAAAATAGGGAAGCAATTTTAAAATAAATGAAAAAATTTACCCATTTATTAAATTAAGGGTAAGCATAACATTTTTATAAAATTTGATTCCTACCAATGTCAAGAGAATTAAACTGGAAACCTTTGACCATTTAAAGAGGATTACTTTAAATAACTTTAAACTCTTTTATTATTATTTTTGTAATTGGTTCTTTTGATTAAATATTTAAAATGAGTTGAAATCCAAATCACAATTACCATCATCCATTTGATAATTTTAAAATTTTTGAGCCAAAGTTTTTAAACGTCTAGTGTTTGTTTGCATGTTTTAATGCTCTCTTAGGGCCTCAAAAATTTAAACCTTTATTTTTTTTTTTAAATTTAGTTGCGTAAATTCAGTTTAGAGGAAAGGGAAGGGGAAAAAGAGGTTGATGGAAAGGTTTGAAAAAACTCCATTATTATTGTATTTGTTTTCCCTTACTAAATAGTTAACTTATAACAAATTTTGGTGGAAAATAAACTTAGGTGGCCATAAACATTTTAAGGGTGAGAAATTTCCCATTATGGTGATGAAATGCAAGTTATTAATTCTATTTTTTAATTAAAATGACTTAAAATTAAAAAATAAAAATCAGCTTTAATTTATTTTTGAATTTTATAATGATTAAGTGCACCCCCGTTTATAAAATGACTTGATTTAGGTAATATACAAGAACCAAATTCCTACATAGAACCTTGTTGATTTGGTAATTCAAACCAAAAATGGAAAGCCATTGGTGTTATCATGGCCTGGTGTGTGGCTGCGCTGTCTGTGGTGGCTGTGTGTGGGGCTCACCTAATGTATTTGAGGCCTGCCATTCATCCATTTTAAAATAATTTTAGTTTGACCAAAAAAGCAGATCAAATCTCAGGTGGACCAACCATAAGAAACCAATTGAATGCCCCGTTAAAAACATCTTATGAGATAGACAAAGTGAAAAAAAATGAGGAAAAAAATATTTCCTTTCCCACAATTTCCTGGGAAAATTTGACAGTTAAAAAAATAAATTTACAACCCTTTTAATAGTAATACCAAACCTTGGAGGGGGTACGAACCCCATACCTAGCTAAAGGCATGGTCCCGGCGGCGCTATGTGAGGTCCCCCATGAGGTATGTGTATATCCAACACTTCCCATCATAATGATGTCCGTTTGGATATCGAAAATGTAATTATGACTTTTGGGGAAAAAATAAAGTAGGGGTGCCCTTAAAATTAAACATTTTTGGGTGAGAATTTTTCCAACCTCCATTAGTGGTTTGGTGGGTTCAACCAAGTTTAAGATTAAAAACTCAATGGGGCCAAAAAAAATTAAAATGATCTTCCAAAATGGATGGACCGGTTTGATATATTTTTATATCCCATTTTGGGGGCCCATTACTTTGATTCGAACCTCCTGGGGCCCAAACTCGACCTTGGGAGTTTGTCCACCCCCCCCCACACACCAACCACACCACCAAAAAAAAAATAAATAATTATTGCCATGTTAAAAAGCCCAACCGTTCTTTTCCTGTTTTCCCAAATTTTATTTCTATTCCTAAACCCCTCTATCCTTTAAAAGGGGACCAGGAAGAAAAACCCCATGTTAAACGTGTGATATACAGGAACCCCGTTTCAGGTCCCTGCCAACAGTTCTAGTGTCCTTCAATGGGGACCCACCAATGTAAGTGTTATAGGCCCCGTTTTCTATCCATTTTTGAAAGGGTAAATGCTGGAATCCCGGGAAATGAGATAGGATTCCCTAAATTCGGGACACGCCCTATTCCCAGTTTAATTTTGAAGTCCACCGGAAAACCTCCTGCCCTTTGGTTTTAATTGGTATTTACTTTAAAACCATGAAAGAACCCAGGGAGCTGGGAAGGAAGGGGAAAAAAAATATATTGTTCCAAAACCTTTTTGGGTGGAGAATTTATGGGGGGTTGATATCACCCCCGCGATCCACTTGAGAATTTGGGGTTCAACTATTTTGAGCTCCAATAAACCCATTAAAATTTTTGATTAAAATTTGGTGGGCCTGAAAAGAAAAATACCAAAAACTTTTTATTTTTTGGGCCATCAAATTTTAGTCAAAGTAAAACGGTGGGGGCCATTCGCTTCACTAACGGAGATTTTGGTCCACTCACGAGTGGGTTCCAAAAATTGGAGGTCGAGCTGGTTGGGTGGCCCAGTGTGGTTCAACACTTTCATAAGTCAACACCTCCAAACATTGTCCATGTAAATGTGAGGCTTTTGTTCAATCAAATCAGCAGGTGGCCACACCATTTTAAAATTTCAAGAAATTGGGAAATTTTGTGGTAAAAAACACAAAATCAATTTTTGGGCCCATAAGTTTTTAAATTCAACATCATTTTTGGTGTCCACTTGTTGGGTCAGACCAGTTTTTCAAACCAACATTAAAAAAACCTCAGAGGCCCAAAGTGGCCTTTTTAGTTTAAAACCGGGGCCTTCCAATGAATTTTTTATTACCCACCTATTTTTCCCGGTATTTTCGGCTTGAAATGGAATCAAATTAGGGGACCCACCAAAGAACGTGGTGATTGGGAAAAACCGGTCCCCAAAAGTTTGAATAATTGCCACCACCCAAAAAAAAAACAACAGGGCCAGGAACTTTTAACTTTTGAAAATTACCGGAAAGAGACAATAGTCAAATTTTTAATCATGACCAATTTAAAAAACCAAACTCTTTATCACTCCTTATTCCCAAAAAGCTTTTTCACCCTTGGTAACAGGCGAAAGCAGGTAAAAGCAAACCCAAACCATTGAAATTATGTCCGAATGGAATATAGGAAAAGTTCCTTGCAATTTCAAAGTTTACGAAATTTTAGGAGAAGAATTAAAATGTTAAAATTAATTAGTGAGCTTTCTTTCCAAAAACACCCCTGGCCGAACCCTTAAAAGGCCTTTCCAAATGAACGGTGGGAATCCCGTTGAGTTTAGGCATTGAAGGGAAGCTGTTGTTCAAAAGCTAAGGAATTGGGGAATTCCTTGGGTCCATTCCATGGGCTTAGGAGGCTTTCCCTCCAAGGAAGTACCAGAACTGAAAAATTCTTAAAAACTGCCCGTTTTCCCATATTATATCTTAACCATGCCTTATTCAAATTTTACAGTTCATTTTGGGAATTTTTAATGGGAACCAACACAAGAGGAAATTTGTTTAATAAATTGCTTTCCAAACGGTAAAAACTTTCTAATAAGACATTTGAAAATGGTTGTTTACCATTTTTCCTGAAACCAATTTTGCATTTTTAACACGTGGTGGGTCAACCAAGTTCCATTTGAATTTTCGATCAAGAATCATTGAAAATTCCGAAATTTAAAATTTCTTTTTGGGCCAATTAGAAAAAGAAAAATTACAAAAATACCCCAGAGAAGGAAATGTTTCTTTTCTTGGGCCAATTAAAAAGGAAAGATCCAAGGAAAACTTTTGTTGTTTACGGAAGTTTTTCAAAACAAACTCAAGATGATAAATAGAAATTGAGGTTTCAAAAAAAAAGTGGTAATGGTGGGGTCGGTCGAAGGGTCCGCGGTGAGCAAATTTCAATGGTTGGGGTCAAAACTAAAATGGAAGAAACAACCGGTCAAAATGGGAAAATGGGAATAATGGGGTAAGGGAAAATGATCTCCTTTGGGAAGGGTGGTGGCACTAAAGGCAATTTTGGCAAAAAATTCCAAAAGGAAAACTCAAAGTGATTAAAGACTTTTCGACCCGAACAAAGGAAGAAACCAAAATAATTCAAAAACTTTTAAATGGGGTGGCCCAAAATAATGCCTTCGTTTGGGCCCAGTTCCTCTTGGCAGCCTCTTGCCGCATCTGCTCCTGCTTTGGGTTTTTTTTTTTGCCAAACAAGAGGCAAAAACGGATTGAAGGAGTTTTTTTTGGATTAACCATTCCCAAATCCTTTTTTTTGGACAAAACCCATCTTCAAGAATCCCACCCTCTAATTATCATATGATAATTATCAAATTCTGCGAGTGGCTGAAAAATAAATGATCTTCTCATAATAATATATCTGCCTTTTTTGAATATTAGGGTCGAAGTTGATTGGTTTGGATTGAGCCGCCATATTAATTTTGGCATGCTTGCACACACGCTACACTTAACATAAATAAAACTAAAGTGTCAACTGAAAAATATTTCTATCATGGGTTAACCACCCACCAAGGGAAACCAAGTGTAAAACGTCCTTTTTGTTACCAAGTTCTGTAGGCCCCATCATGCTATATGTGTCATATTCAAACCATTCATCCACTTAGCGAGATCATTTTAGGGTTTAAGCTAAACAAACAATCCAGAGCCAAAGCTCAAATGGACCACACCACATAAAGCAATGGGGATTGAATGTCTACCATTGAAAACTTCTAGGGAAGTTTTGGATCAATATGATATTTGTTGTCCCTTCATCCAAGTGTGTGTGACCTTATGAACATGTTGGATGGCAAACAAACATCGTGGTCGGCCCTAGGAAGGTTTCAATGGTGGGAATGGTTGTTCTTGCTGCTTTTTATGGTGCAATCTATTGGAGCTTTGGATCTACCTCTTTTTTGAGTTCATGGCCTAAAATGATCTTGCAAAATAAATGGACAGTTTGGATATAACATATACCCACAAAACTTAGTGATGTCGTTGTGTGGCATACCTCGCAATCCACTTCATGGATTCTTAATTCGTATGATTGTAGGGCATGTCACGCACTAACAGACCTTCATGGTGTGTCGAAATGCACTTACTCTCAATTTTTTGTAGGATTCCTCATGCTGAAGTTTTTTAGAAATTCACCTTGTCCATCCATTTTGTCACCTCATTTTAAGACATGAGATCAAAAATAATATTCATCTCAAACTCAAGTGGGCCATATGATGGGAAATGGTGAGGATTGGATGCAACCTTTGAAACATTTATGGGGCTATAAAAGTTTTGGATAATACTACTATTTTTTGTACTTCTAGTTTATTTAAATGGGAAGTCCAATTTTTACTCAGGTTTTATTTTTATACTTCTGGTTTATTTAAGTGGGAAGTCCAACTCCCACCTTGGTTTTATTTTGGGATTTTGACCGTATTATCCTCGTTGTATGGTCAAATTCCCTAAAGGGATTCAACCTTTCAAATATTCCGAGGGTGGCCTTCCGATAAGCTTTGGAAAAATTTTCGAACTAAATGCCCTTGTCCTTGGATCAGTAGTTTTATGGTTTAGAGTGCGGAAGAAGTCATGTGTTATTTCAATCTTGAGAAAGTGACGTGGACGAAAACCTTTTTCAGCGTGGGCAAGGCCCAACTCATAGGGCCCACATTGATGTATGTTTATAATCCATGCTGCCTATCCTTTTTGTCGTGTCATTTTAAGGTTAGGGCCTAAATATCAGCCTGATCTAGAGCTCATGTGGGCAACATAATAGAAAATAATGGTGACAATGGCACTTATTTCTGAAACTTTTTAAGCTCACTGTGATGTTTGTTATAAGTGGACATTGCCCAAGTCAGGACTTTTTGAGCCCACGGCGAGCTGGCCGACAAGGTGAATGGAATGTATCACCCTATTGTGGGTCTTAGGTTATCGTACCATTGACTATCTTTTTATTTGATAATAAAGGAAGTGAACATGTGACAACGACGACCCATATAACATGATAACGACGACCCCTATAACATGATAACCTCGACCCTTGCCACATTACAACCACGACCCATATAACGTGACAACCACGAACTTGAACCTTATTATATTCTAACTACGACCTTAATCTATAGCCTTTGATCCATTTTTGGTAGTATAGGCAGTGAACAAGTAACAATCCATCCACTGAATTTAGAATTTAATTTAACTTCATGGGCCAAAAAAGATTTATATCCAAAGATTTTATGGCCTCCAAATTAAAGGTTTTCAATTTATATGGGTTAGGGTTGTTGTGATTGTCATGTGTTAATAGTAGGGGTTGTGATGTGTTAAGGGTTGAGAATGTTACTTGTTCACTAACTACACTACCAGAAATAGATCAAAGGTTACGGATTAAGATTATAGTTGTAATGTAGTAAGGGTTGAGGTCGTGGTTGTCATGTTATATGGGTCGTCATTGTAATATGGTAAGGGTCGAGGTTGTCATGTTATATGGGTCATGCTTGTCATGTTACATGGGTTGTGGTTGTCATGAGTTGTAGTAGTTATGTCATATGGGTCGTGGTTGTCATGGATCGTAGTTGTCATGTTATATAGGTCGTGGTTGTCATGGATTATAGTTATCATGTTATATGGGTTGTGGTTATCACATGTTCACTTCCTTTACTACCAAATGAAAGACTAGCCATTGGTACCATAGCCTAAGGCCCACAATGGGATGATCTGTTTCATTCACCTTGTCGGTCAGCTCACCGTGGACCCAAAAAGTCCTAACTTAAGCAGTGTCCACTTCTAACAAACATTAGAGTGAGCCTGAAAAGTTTCAACAGTGGGTACCATTGTGTCCATTATTTTCTATAATGTGGCCCACACGAGATCTGGATCAGGTTGATATTTGGGCTATAGCTTTAAAATGACATGAAAAAAAGGACGGACAATGTGGATTATACACATGCATCAATGTGAGCCTCACACGAGCAAGGCTTAACGCGTGGATGAATAGCTAAGATAAAACACATACATCGAGCCCCTTACACACCGATTCTGCTCCAAATTAAAGGTACCCTGTAAAACACATACATCGAGCCCCTTACACGACTGATTCCGCTCCAAAATAAAGGTTCCCTGTAAAAAATAAAATCCGTTGAAGCTTCTATTTCAAAATATCTGATGTTGTTATTCTTTGTTGCTAACGTGGTGAAACACGTGCAGGTAACTCGTCTCACGTGTGGGGGTTTCATCTTCGCCATTCGACTCAACCACACCGTCAGCGACGGGATTGGGATCGTCCAATTCATGTCCGCGGTGGGCGAGCTCGCACGTGGGGCGCGGGCCCCATCCATTCTACCAGTGTGGCAGAGGGAGTTGCTCAACGCACGTGACCCACCCCGTGTGACGCACGTGCACCGGGAGTACGATCAAGTGCCTGACACAAAAAGTACAATAATACCCCTCTCTAACATGGTCCACCGTTCCTTTTTCTTCGGCCCCACCGAGATATCTGCCCTCAGGAAGCACGTGCCACACCACCTCCGCAGGTGCTCCACGTTCGAGCTCCTGTCTGCGTGTCTCTGGCGCTGCCGCACGATCGCCGTTGGACCCGACCCAGATGAGGACGTGAGGATCATCTGCGTCGTTGATGCACGTACCAAGTTCCGACCGCCCCTTCCGGCAGGCTACTACGGGAACGGCATCGCATTGGCGATGGCTATCTCGCCGGCCGGGAAGTTGTGTCAGAGTCCGTTGGGATATGGACTGGAACTAGTGAAAAAGGCGAAATCTGACGTCACACAAGAGTATATGCAGTCTGTAGCGGATCTGATGGTGATAAAGGGTCGGCCCCACTTCACGGTAGTACGGACTTACCTCGTGTCGGATGTGACACGTGCTAGGTTTGGGGAGATTGATTTTGGGTGGGGAAAGCCTGTTTATGGTGGGCCAGCGAAGGCGGGTGTGGGGGCCATTCTTGGGGTTTCTAGCATTTTTATACCGTTTAGGAATGGGAAAGGGGAGGATGGACTTGTGGTGCCGATTTGCTTGCCAGGGCCAGATATGGAGAGATTTGCGGTCGAGATTGAAAGCATGATCCAGGAGACCATGCTTGATGGGAGCTCCAAGCTTTAGAAGATTTAAGGAAAGATAAATCTAACGGTCGCCACAAAACAACATGCTGCGACTGGTCTAGTACTGCATGTTCTTATATATATGTTGGTACCTAAGATTCAACGGCTACGGTGGATGTTGGATGAGCTATTTCTGGCCTTACCATGTAGTGGGACGCACCACTTTAGTAATACCAACTTACCAATTATCTTAAACAAGAGCTTTCATACTTTGGAAAAATTTGATGGATGATACACATGTACTAAGAGATTGTGGAATAAAAGTCATTCCAATTTTAATGGTTTAAATTGTGGGTCCCTATTTTATTACATTAGGGTTCAAAATTTACTTCTCCATTTTAATTGTTATTTTCACCGCAGTCCAAAACTCTAGTGAGCCATGCAAGGGAGATGCTTTTTTTTTTTTTTCTTTTTCAGGACTTACTAAAGTTTTGGTCCAGGTTAAAGGTCGGCCTTGAGAGTTTCACGGGGTGTTGCATCACATGGACTATTTAGATTTTGGGCTCATATTGGGTGTGATGAGTTGTCAAAAAATTCTCACGAGAACTCATGAGAACTGGTGGGCTGCATTCAATTCTCTCCCTATGAAGAGGAATGCTCACTTACGCACTCATGAGAATTCATGAGAACTGGTGGGCGGCATTCAATTCTCTCCCTATGGAGAGGAATGCTCACTTGCACCAGCTCTCACTATAACATTTAAATGGTTCACATGATGTAGCACCCAGTGAAACCCCCTGCCCAACTTTTACTCTTATCCAAAACTTTGGTGACCCATGGCAAAAGCCATGGCCCACCAAAATCTTGGATCACACTTCTCCATTTCTTTCCTCATCCCTTTCTCCCTCTTACTTTTATCAGCACCTCTAGAGGGAGTGTGTGGACAACGTCTGCTATCCATGTTGTGGGCCATTCCTAATCGGGCTCAAGCATATATCCAAGCCATCGTTTGATATGGTATCAAAGCTTGAAGTCATTGTAAATCTAGACTCTTATTGAAGTATTTGAGACATCTCTCTCCCTAGCGTTTTGTTTATTTAAGGAGCTACATTCTCTATTTTTTTGTGATGGTTTGAGCATGAATAAGTAGAGTTCGGCGCACGAAGTACATCATCCTTTGTTTGGATTGGTTGGATCTTATTAGCTAGTGGAGTTGTTTATACGGACAGTTTCTCCTGTCTATCTCCATAATGACTGGCTAGTTAGGCCTTTTTTTTCTTTAGATAAGATCATTTAAAGAAAAAGAAAAAAAGAAAAAGATAAAGAGATTTGACTGTGATAAGATCTGATCATAGAATCAATCAGCTGCATTGTGGACCATATTCGTAAACCGATTTGTTGTTGTGGTGGATCACACCATTCCTGGCCATTCAGATCTCCCCAATCAATTTGCGAGGAGTGGAGAATTAATTGTTATGGGCCAAGTTCATTAGTATATACTAGACGTCCAAAGACAAATTAATACATTTGACTTGCATCTGATTCTGATACTTTCTCTTAATGGAAGAAAGATAATTGTCAAGTTATGTATAGTGATACAACCAAAAATGTCTGAATAACTCTTCGACAGCTCTACTCTAATGAAACAAAATATTCAACGTTTCTATAGTATATTTCATGAATTTTAAACTATGCATTAAGGAGATAATTTACATGACCATTGTGTCAAGCAACAACATCAACAGCCTATAGCAATATCTTAATCTATGGTTCCAAAAATTCAACCGTACTCTCACTAACTTGATTTCTAGAGATTTCAAGTGGACCACTATGTCTTCGGTAGACAACCAAAGGCCAGGTTGCTGTGGTAATCATAGTATATGTACACAATATCATTATCGTTGACAATGATGCAATTGATATCTCGAAATTCAAGGCTTACATCTATAAGTGCAGTTCCACACTAAAGATCTTGGACACTTTAAGTACTTTCTTGGTATTGAAGTAGCCCTATCATCATTTGGTATTGGTATTTTACAGAGAAAGTATGTCTTAGATCTTTTACGGGGAGCTGGGATGTTGGAGTGCAAGCCTAGTGACATTCCAATGGAGTCAAATATTAAATTATCAAACCATGAAGGATAATTGTTCATTGAAAAGCTAATCTACCCTATAGTTACTCGTCTAGACATCTCATTTAATAAAACATTAGGATGCTATGTTACGCATCCTTCACTATCTGAAAGGTACTCTAGAACAAGGTGTGATGTATATACAACGTGGACATCTTCAAGTTGAGGGTTGTATAGATGTAGACTAGGCAGACACCATAATATAGAAAATTGACTTTCGGATACTGTATATTCATTGGTGGAAAGTTGCTTACATTAAAGAGCAAGAAATAGAATGTGGTGGCCTGTTCAAGTGCGGAAGCTTAATATAAGGCAATGAGACATATGTATGTGAACTCGTACAGATTTGATTTCTTCTTCATGCGGTTATTTAATGAAGAAGCTATGACTTTACATTGTGACAACCAAGCAGCTACTCGTATCACCAATAATTCAGTTTTTCATGAGTGAGCAAAACACATTAAAGCTGATTGTCATTTTATTTGCGAAAAAGTTGTCTTGAAGGAAATCATCATGAAGCATGTATACTTGAAGTCACAATTGGTAGACATTTCCACGATGTTATTCACAATTTTCTAGTTTTATATCAAGTTGGGCATGTTCAATATCTATGTTCTAACTTGAGGAGTGTTGAAACAGACTTGTAGCATATTGGGCTCTAAGTATGTGTGTGTTGAAATCGGGTGTCTTTAATCTATGCAAAATAGAAAATTTTCGATAGGATTGATAGATTGCTTGATACTATCGAATAACTTCCCGAAATCTTGAATTGTTCACTGGATGTGAGGATCTTCAATCCTATCAAATGTGGGCTCGATCCTATCAACAGGCTGTTGATCAATGCCACTTGATCCTATCGAAGGTCCTATCAACAATTTATACAACTTCTACGTAAGTGCTCGGTTTTATTTTTAATTCCAGATCTGGGTTATATAATATGGGTGTAATATGGGATTAGGGTAATATGAGAGATGAAGCTTATTCTAAAGAGAGGTAAGGTTTGAAAAAAATGAAATGTAGGGTTTTCTACTCTAGGGTATATATGTAAGTTGATTTCATCTCTTGTAATTTCATTTTCATAGTCAATTGCTTGTCATTTTATACCATGATTTTTTTTTTTTCACAAGAATTTTTCCAAATAAATTATTGTGTTCTCTGTGCATGCTCGAATTTTCTATCTTATGTGCTTGCTTGAGTCACGTCCAGGTGACGCTTCCACACCCAACAATATGGACTAAGTTTTAGACCCACTCTTCCAGGACTTATTAGGTATTATTATTTTGGTTAATTTAAATGAGAGATTTAAATGAGAGAGAGAGAGAGAGAGAGAGAGAGAGAGAGAGAGAGGCTAAGGTCTCATTAAAAAAAAACCTTAGACTTCTCTCACACATCACGTTGCATCTCTTTGTGTCTATCTCTCTCTCTTCTCAATACTTTTCTTATTCCCTTTCTCCCTCTCGTTTTTCCTACTTTTGCAACACCACCAAAGGCAGCGTGTGGACAGCATCTGCTGTCCACGTTGTGGGCCACTGCCAGTTGGTCTCAATTATATACACATCTAGGCCCACCGTTTGATATTGACGAATAAATTAAAGATCATCCAGCAGCCCCTATAACGAACAACTGTCCACAGATCAACGGTTGCGATTGTTCAACCAATTTGAATTTGAGACTATATAAATTCAGCAACCTTGAGTTCTCTTGTCGAAGTCTCAATCGAGTTTAAGCATTCTACACATCTAGAGTATCAAATAACTCATGTTTCGAAACCCCAGTAGACCTCTCACACGTCAACATCAACATGGAGTTTCACCTTCAACAAAGCACCAAACATGCATGAGATCTGAGCTTTTCATTAGGTGAGCTACACTTTAAATATCTTCTACCATCACAATCATGCCATTTCACACAGCAGGTGGGGGGCACAACATATTAAAACTGATAAATGGCTAGAAAAGAGTTTTAACCGCGCCAATTTCCTTTATGTAGTATGGCCCACCTGAACAGCGAAATTATTTAAATTTTAGATAGAAAATCCAAACAGCACTCGTGTATAAGTTTCATATTTTTGTTGGAATTGTGGGCCACTCAGCACATTACGACCATTGAACTATTGAACTAGAAGGTTTGGATCATAGAGTGCACTTGCTTCTCATGGGATCCAACATCAACATGCATCTCAAGCAGCCTTAACAGGAGGGCAGGCACACCAAATTCGTTCTCTAAGCCAAAAATGAATTCAATCTGTCTTGTGAGACACATGCAGGGTTGAATGTGGACTGTTTATCAGCTTCTTTTACCATCCACTTCCATATAACTGGGGCATGCCCTATGTGTGGATCCATCCTTTCTTGGGTTAGGACATAAGGCCTGTTTGACAATAATCTCATAAACGGTAAACCCTAAATCCTTAATCTATGTAGTTTTTTTTTTTTCTCCTCTTTTTAACATTTACTTTTCTCTCCCCATTATGTCCTCATGTGTGGCCCATCATGTGGGGCTCACCTTCAATATCCACAACCCATTGTGTGGACCCCACCTTCAATATGGGCATACATCATGTGGGGCCCACCTTGAATGTGTGTCATTCTTCATTAGGGCCAACCTTTGATGTGGACTGTCCATTATATCCAGCCCACCTTGATGTGGGTCATCTATCATGTGGGGCCCACCTTCAATGTCCATTGCTCATCTCGAGGAGCCCACCTTTGATGTGGACGATCATGTGGGCCCCACCTTCAATGGGGGTTATCCTTATCCATCATACAAGGGTTGCCTTGGATGTGGACCATTCATCATTAGGGGAACCTTTGACAGGGACTATTGTTTGGGCCGACAATAATATGGGCCTTCTATCATGTGGGGCCCACCTTTGATATGGACCGTCTATATTGTGGGCCCTACCTTTGGTATGGACCGTCTATATTGTGGGCCCCACCTTCGATGTGGACCGTCCATCATGTACAACCTCCTTTGATATAGACCATCAATTATATGGAGAGATGAGACAGAGAGAAATAGAAAAGTTAAAAGTTAAAAAGTGAAAAAAAAAAAAAAACAAAAACAAAAAACATTTTGAAGTAAAGTAACTTTCATCAAATAAGTAAATTTTACAATGGTGCTTTCTAAACTAACTTAAATTAAAAAAGGTAACTTATCAAATAATATCTAAACATACAGTTGGTAAACAATGAAATTGAAAGATATAAAAAACTCAGGTGTCCACAAGTCATTCTGAAAAAAAGAAAAAAAAGAAAAAAAAAGAAAAAAAGGTTTTCACAAATATCAGAGATTCGGTTTGTTCAACTAATCTAATTTTAGACCCTAACTTAGCAACAATGGGATCCATAATCCATTAAGTTTTTTTAGTGAATATTTGTCGTCACATATGTCATTTCTAAGTGATTGAGTAACAAGGTATCAAATAACTCTCCCTTTCGTTTTCTGTTGGGTGAAAAGAATATGTCACAGTTAATTAATTAGATAGACGCAACATACACGTCATGGTGGGACCAATACTTCTTGGGTGTTGCATGCATATGCAGATGTGGTGACCCTGCTGCCACGGAATGTCCGTGGAGACCACACCTGACAGGATTTGATTGAGCTATGATCTCCATGCGGCAGGATTTGATTAAGCCATATGTGGCTGTCAGATATGGGGCTATACAAAGTGGACATGCATTCAGTAGTTCTTGGTATTTGTTAGTGGTTGGTTAGTGGTTTATGACCCGCCATTATGTATGTGTTTTATCCCTGTTGTCCATCTATTTTTCTAGCTCATTTTAGGTCATGAGCCCAAAACTGAAGTAGATCTAAATATCAAGTGGACCAGATCAAAGGAAACAGAGGTGATTGAACGCCAACTATTAAAATTTTCTTAAGGCCTAATGAAATGTTTATTTTCCATCAAACTTATTGATTAGGTCACACAAACCTTAACGAAGGGAAAACATATATATCAGCTTGATCCAAAACTTCTATGGCCTCCATAATTGGATATGCCTCATCTTTGGGTTGATGCCCTAAAATGAGCTGGCAAAGTGGATGGTCAGCATGAATAAAGCACATATATCATTGTGGGGCTCATAGCACCGACCAGTATTGGTATGTGTGCTTGAGGGGATTTTATGTATCCAAATGGACCAAATCCTTGCAAAGCATGGTTGAAAGTTGTTAGGTGAGTACATATTCGACTGGGCTAAGTTTTGTTTTAGAGGATAAGTGGGGCGATTGAATGCCCAAAAATGAAGACAAGCTAAGTCTCAGGTGGACCGCACCACAAGAAACTGTGGAGTGATTCAATGCCCACCATTAAAAACTTCTTATGCACCACAGTTCTGGATCAAGTTGATATTTGATAACCATTCAGCCTCATCTCGTCGAACTTTCTCTAGATGGTTAACCCCTCATCTACAATATATTCAAACTCAAATACATTTGAATTTGTATTATTTAAAACTCGGTTGTAATCCAACTTCTATATATGGAGAAGGATCCATGAGATTCAAGTGTGGGATTCATATCAATTACTAAGTTCATTTATAGTATCAGGGTGGAAGGTATCGTGTTTAAATCTCGAGATTAGCAAATATGCATTCCTAATAAATTCTCCTGTAAGGGCCATTTATGGTGAGAGTTGTGAGTGTTCCTCAACCCTTGCCTAGTATATTCATGTGTGGAGTTCAATTCCACAGTACAGAGTGTTAAAGTCCCTCAATATACATTGATACACCATCCTCTAATAGCTTGAGCTTTTAGAAAAAGTGGTTGTTTGACATGGTATCAAAGACCAATCGAGAGAGGTTCTCTCCTTCTTTGTTCAATTCTCTTTAACTAGGTAAGACTCTCTTAGTCTTGTTGCCAAAGGTTTCATCAACAACCTGGAATTGACTATGGTGAGACTTTCAGTCTTGTGATTAAGCTTATTACAATTCATATTGTACTCTCTATAACCCTACACTTTGGGTGGTCTATTAAATAGCTTAACGTCCAGAATGTCTTTTTACATGATTGTGCTTAGTGAAGAAGTTTATATGACACAACCACAAGAATTTTTTGATACATCCTATCCTAATCATGTGTTTTAGTTACATAAAGCTCTTTATGGGCTCAAGCAGGCTCCCCATGCATGGTATCTTCGACTTATAAGTTATCTTCTTGAGCTTGGTTTGGTGGCCTCCATGGCGATACTTCACTGTTTGTTCGACGAACGACTGCGAAATTAACCTTCATTCTAATTTATGTGGATGACATTATTATCATTGGCAACCAATCAGATATTCTTTTCTCTCTTTTCACCGATCTTAATGGATTATTTGTAATGAAGGATTTGGTATTTATGCATTACATTCTTGGCATTGAGGTCCATTATACTGAGCCTGATATATACTTATCACAATCCAATGATATCTTAAATATTTTATACCACATTAAAAGATATGATGCCAAGCCATTTGTTCTCCAATCATCTATGACTTAAGCTCTCTAAATATGATGACGATCTGTTATTTGATCTGCATGATCGAGTATCCCAATGAGCTCTTCAGTATGTTACCTTAACATGACCGGATATTTCTTTTGTTGTCAACCAAGTTTGTCAGTTTTTGCATGCTCTGTGCTCCACGCACTGGATAGCGGAAAAATGTATACTTCATTTTTTTTTATGGCACCATATATATCTCATTGCGTTCGCTTTCATAAGAGTCATCTCTTATTATGTACTTACTCCGATGTTGATTGGGTTGATGATCCCGATGACCAATGTTCTACATCAGACTTTGTTATCTTATCTTTCTTGGTCATAATTTTATTTCATGGAGCGTTAAGAAACAACCTACTATTTCTTGATCAAGCACTGGGTTAGAGTATTGTTCCTTAGAGCTCACCACAACCAAATTGTTTTGAATTTACATGGTTCTGCATGATCTTAATATTTTTTTAAAGGATCCTCCTCTTTTATTTTGTGATAATATCAGTGCTATTTTTGTGGCCTCAAATCTAGTTTATCACGCTTGCACCAATCACGTGGACATTGATTATCATTACATTTGTGAGAAAGTCACTCGTGGCCATATCCAAATATGGTTTGTTCGTACTGTTGACCAAGTGGCTGATGTTTTCACTAAAGGATTGAGCACAACTCGGTTCCCTCTCTTGTAGGACAAGCTTCACATCATTATCCGACCATTGTGCTTGAGGGGGTGTCATAACCATTCATCTAAGGCATATTCAAACTCAAATATATTTGAATTTTTATTATTTGAAAATCTATTATAATCTAGCTTCTATATATGGAGAAGGATCCATGAAATCCAAGAACCGAATTCATATCAATTATTAAGTTTTTTAAATATATATGCTTTCCCACCACTCAAGTCTGTGTAGCCTTATCTACAAGTTGGATGGAAAATAAACATTATTGTGGGCCCTATGAAGTTTTCAATGGTGGGCATCCAATCGTGTGGTCCACTTGAAATTTAAATTTGTTTCATTTTTGGGATCATTCCCTGAAAGGAGTGGGCAAAATGGAAGGTCAACAGGGAAATACAATACATATGTGAAGGTGCTTCCCATGGTTGTGGCCTCACCAAAGTTGAAAGGCTGAAATGGACATAACAACATATAAATCAAGGTGGTTCCCACCGTTGTGGTGTTACTAAAGTCGGTGGTTTCCCGACCTTACCAAGTCAGCATTTCGTCCATGGTGGCAGGGTCAGCATACAATCTCTGTCTCCACACTTAGCATTGAACATGCGGACATTACTAGGAAGAAGATTTGGTGAGGCTAGGAAACATGGAGTTTGGCGAGGCCTTGCCATGGTGAGATTTGAGTAGTCCAGCCCCTTGTGATGTGGGTAGAGTATGTATGGGAGTTTACCACTTTTAAACATGCTTGGCATGACTTATCTTTGACAGCGGCACATTGCCCAATTAAATCTGGCCAAGTTAGGGCCTCACTTATAAGACCCGTATCTTAGTCCGTACTGTTCCTTCGACTGCCGCGATCCTTCCCGTCGAATTCCTGTAACCTGCGACCTATAATCAACGTTTGCGCGCGATCTTAAGCCATATCCTTTAGATTTGAGTTAACGTAATCCGAGCCATGTACCATGGTGACCGCACCGTCGCCGCGGTTCCAATGCCGCGTCTCGTGCGCCAACCCGACGCTTAGATCATAAGATGTGGACCGTGCATTATAACGTCCGTGGACCGCATATTACGGGACCCACCCATCCCATGTGGCACCAATCTCTAGGTAATCATAAGGGTGATGGATGACATCACCCTATCTATAGCCACCCTACCTTAGTTATAGCCACCCTACCCTATTTATAGCCACCCTACCCTAGCTATAGCCACCCTACCCTAGCTATAGCCACCCTACCCCTTAGCCTTCTTACAAGCATTTATTGTTAGCCACCCTCTCTTACAAGTAATCATGGCCTACCTAAGCTACCCTCTCTCTCTTTACAACTCTCTCTCTTTCTCATTTCTCAAACCCACATTCCCAAGCAAGGAAAATCCCACGTCCAAGCCTTCCCATGGAGAGAAAAATGTGATTTGGTGGCCTACTTTCCATCCCAAAGATCCTTCATCCAAGCCATCCACTTCTCATCTCCCTCCATCAAAGTGAAGCATAAGGAGATCGGCTTTCCAACGGACCAAGAATATCGACAGTGGGTGCTTATTAGGATAGATTTTCATATTTTGATGATGGGCCAAGTGAGGCCTACCGATTGATGGTGTGGATCTCACTTTGGACCCTTGATGTGGCCAATGGACCACTTTGATCCTCATGATCATTCCATAATGGGGCCATTCTCCATGGACCCCATCATGATGTTTATTTTCCATGTATGGATAGGGCCATCTAGACCTTGCATTTGGTGGAGAAAGGATCTCCACCGTTCGATCCTTGATTTGGTGGGCCCACATGTATTGGGACCCACTTGATGTATGATTTCTTGCAAGGGAGGGCTCATAGTGGCGAAGCCCTCCATCACACGCGTCCCACTCTATTTCTCTCTCTCCCTCTCTTTTTATTTATTTATTTTTATGTATGATGATGTGGTCGTATGGCCCTCCCGCATGGACCCCATGATGAGGCATGTATTTTATCCAAGTGATCCATAAGTGGGGGCCCACTTTATATGTGTAGCCATGTGGTGGCCCACCTATGCAAGGCCCACCTTAACTTTATTTGTATGCCCAAAAAAAAATAATAATAAAGAGAGTCCAGCGTCTCTCGACGTGAACTGGGAAAGCACAAATATTAGCTTTTCCAAAGCTTATTGGTGGGCCACTTGTGTAGGCTTCACATTGATATATGAGTTCAATCCATGCCATCCATCCTATTTACCAACTCATTTTAGGCGTTGAGCCAAAATATGAAATCCATCCGATCTTTGGGTGGGCTATAACATGTAAAATAGTGGTTTCTACTGTTGAAAGTCACCCTGTCATTTTTTATGCACCGAAAAATATCGGATATTGGACTCGTTGGAATGGTCTTCATCCATAGAGAGCAATGGACGGGCTGGATTCAGTTGATGCGGGTCCCATATATGAAAAACTGCGGAAAAATGCGTTAAAAAAAAATAAAATTTTCAATGCAGCAGGCACTGTTGCTGCCAGAGGCGTGCAGGCAGCGCCTGCCGCGTGGAGGCGGGTGGACGTTTAGGCAAGGACCCATGGTCCCAATCGTGGGCCCCACCATGGTGTATATTTGTCATCCAATCCGCTCATTGGGTGGGCCCCTTCTTGAAGTGGGCACCCTCCAAAAATAGGCCCGATCTAAAACTCAGGTGGCCCACATCATGGGAAACAGTAGGATTGAACGTCTGCCCTTGAAACCCGCTTTTGGGTCCACAAGAGTTTTGGATCAAGATGAAATTTGTTTTTCCCTTTCATTCAGGGTCGTGTGACCTTACCAATGGGTTAGATTGCAAATAAACATTATTGTGGGCCCCACATGGGACCCACAGCGGTACAAGTATTTCATTCACACCGTCCACTGGCTGTGGACGGTGAAGCCACCGTGACTTATGTGTTATATTTGCACCGTCCACACTGGACAGTGGGATCCACCCTACATGTGGGGTATCATAGTGTGTGTGTATATATATATATATATATATATATATATATATATATATATATATATATATATATATATGTATATTATATAATATTGTATATATATATATATATTATAATATGCATGATGGTGGGCCTTTATGTGGACCCCCCACCATGATGCTTGTGTTGCATACAAACTGTCCAACCATTTTAAAAGCTCTTTTTACAGACTTGAGACTGAAAATAAGACAGATCTATAGTCCAAGTGGACCCCACTTTGGTATAAATATAAGGCCATATGATTAGGCCCATCTTGATGTATTATGGCCCGTTGTTGGGGCCCAATTGAGTATAGACATGGGGCCCAATTGGTGTGGCCCATCTGATGTACATAAGGCCCAGGTTATGGCTCATTACAACGTGCACAAGGCCCATTGATGCGGCCCACTTGATTTATATAAGGCCCATATGAGGCGGCTCATTTGATGTATCTAAGGCCTATGGGTCGAGGCCCAATAAGATGTATATAGGTCCATTGCAATGTGTGATTCCCTATGGTTTGGGTAATGATATTTTATGGCGGGCCATGCCTTGGGAGCAATGTTGGTTTGACGTCCACGTTGTAAGAATAATGTTGGTTAAATGTCCGCATTATAACTCTCCCTAGGGCCCATTAGTAGACCCACACTTGTTGATGGTTCATTACTTTGTAACATGACTTAGTATATATCCATGATTCATGCCCATACGCATCATATGTATGCTTGATATGAGGAATGTTTGATCATTGCATAAGCCGTTGGTCTTATTATTTACGGACTCCTTATGAGATGGAGTGGCCCGCATGAGTTGCATGACCGACGGTGTGACTCACGCATTTCGCATTGTGTGTTGTGATTCACTGCACGCCCTACCGACATCAGGGGTCGTGACCTCCAGAGACACATCATGGATGGTCGTATCGGTTTCCGTAAATATTAGTTCTAGCATTATGGGCACTTATGATGTCCTTGGGTGAAAATCCTGAACCTTTTTGGTACCAGGAGATGCTCCAACGCTAGACCGAGTGGATACACGAGCGCCCGAGTGTCGAATACCGGTGGCCGCATCTCTCACCGTGTCGTGGTCGGTTGGAAGGGGTGTGGCCTTATCCGCCCGAGTGAGGGGGCTATAAGCTAGGCCGAGTTTGACCAGTTCGCAAATGAGTCCGCTATCGATGAGCCGGTAGGTATTGGCAGACTGGTCGGGCGGATAGTGTGGTCTCTTCCACTTGCTTGATGTAGCTAGGGATGAGGCAATCGGTGTGGAGTGTATTAGAACCCGGTGATATCCAGAGAGGAACTGCATTGATATGTGTACTTGATGAGTACTGGCATGCTTGCTTTGCATCTCGCATATGACATTTGGCTACATAGACCTCGCATCACATGGCCTTGGTATGGTCGATAGCATTCATGCCTTGCATCACATAGCTTTGGTACAACTGATAGCATTCATGGACTTACTGCATATTTTCACATTACTCTGATATTGTACACTTGGCGCTAGCCTTGCTCACACAATTACACCACCCTCTAAGTTTTTGTAAGCTTATGCACGACCGTTGTGTGCAGTGTCGTTAGAGCAGTGCTGAGGTAGGAGTGCGCACCTGATCATTTTGGAGCTTTTTGATCATCTTGTATTTCCTTTTCCGCATTGTACTTAAAAGTTTTTGATATAGTGGATATGTGGTGATGTTGTTTTATGACTTGGTTATGCTTATGGTTATGCTCTATTACAAAAAATATATATATATATCAAAATCCTCCTTGTGGGATCCCAGATCAGAATCCGGCATGTGAGTGCCGGGATCCGAGAATGGGACACTACGGAGGTTGTCGGTCTACGGATTCGGTGATCAAAAATTTTGTGAGCCCGTATTCCGAGTTTGGGTCATGACCGAAGTTGGTATCAGATCATAACTTGGGAATACCGAGATCACATCATATATCTGCTATGAACTTAGAATGAATATGTTCCGTTCGAATAACTTAGCGATTTTTCGACCTAGACCCTTAACATTTATGCCTTCGAAAATTCTGGGTGATAGGCCCTTGTTCCTTCTGTAGGACGTAATGGCTAGAAGATTGAACCGAGCGAATCCCACTCCACCACTTGAGACTCTCTCCACCACCTGCGACTCCCGCTTCGCCACTGGACGGCTCCCGCTCTACCACCTGCAACTCCCGCTCCGCCACTGGATATCCTGCTTTTCAGCCCGAGGATGTCACTCCCTTACCCGAGACCGTGCGAGATCCGACCGTGCACGGTGAGTGCCACCAGTGTAGTAGATGCTTCGGTGATGACCGCTATTCTTCAAGGGCAGAGTAGGCATTATTACACCAGCCGAGGCCGAGTAGGAGCGTGCGAATGCCCTTCTCAAGGACTTCCAACAGCACGATCCCTCGTGTTTCTGGGGTGAGCTAAACCCTATTACAGCAGAGATATGGTGCTCCGAGGTGGAGAAGATATTTGACACCATGAGATGTATGAACCAGCAGCGAGTTCCATTAGCTGTATTCCTTCTCCAGGGTAAGGCTTAGTATTGGTGGGCATCTGTAGCCCGATCGGTAGCGGCTGATTTCATGTGGACCTGGCAGGACTTTGTAGACCGATTTGACCGAAAGTTCTTTCCCGAGCAAGTGTGATAGCAGCACGCACTAGAGTTTAAGACCTTGGTTTAGGGAGACATGACGGTGTCCCAGTATGAGGCATATTTCGTCGCACTGTCGAGGTTCGCAACGTATCTTGTTGATAATGAGGGGCGAAAAGCCCGCCGTTTTGAGAACGGTTTGGTCCTGCCCTCAAGAGTCGTGTGATCGGATACCTGCTTCTGACATTTGAGCAGATCGTGGAGAGGTACAAATTTATGAGTCAGATTGGGCCAGTTTGCAGAGTGCCCGTGACCAAAGAGGAGATCAGAAAAGGAAGGCCCCCTCGGGTAGCTCCCATCAAGCATCGTCCACAACAGCGACACACGACCCGCCCAACATTTTGAGCACCAGTACCCCAGCACCACCTCCGGGACCGTTCGCAGTACTTGCTTTGGGTGAGGTAGGACAAGACATCACGTGCACGAGTGTCCCCATTCACTGCAGCAGCCGCCGAGGGCACCCCATCCACCTCCAGCAGCAGCGACCACAACACCAGCCTCCGTGGCCTCCCCTACGACGCAGAGGCAAGAAATCAAAGCGCCACAGCGCAAGCAGATCGAGAGACCTCGAGAGGACTGCACCTCCCAGCAGCCCAGGGCAGATTTTATGCCGCACAGCAGGCCCTCAGTCATCGGGAGGGGTCGTCGAGGGTACTCTCCTGTTTCTACATGCATTGCATGTGTATTATTTGACTCGGTGCATCGCATTCCTTTGTGGCCGATTTGCCGATCGATCGGTTTGCCGATGGAGTCTCGCCGTGAGGGTTTGTCGATCTCCGCCCTTAGGGAAGACTGCAGATAGACCAATTTTGTGCATCTTGCCCTTCCGATTGGGGATATTTTCTTGCGCCGACTTATTCGTATTGCCGATGTCCGAGTTTGATGTTATCCGGCATGGATTGGCTTGCCGAGTACCATACTATGTTGGACTGTTCCGTGAGGACAGTCACATACCCGCGTGTAAGAGTTTCAGTTTGTTGTTGAGCCCAGAGGAGAGCCGCTTTCTTGCCTGTTATCGTGTGCCGTTGAGGAACCAGCTGCTTTGAGTATCGAACAGCTGTCAGTTGTTTGTGGTTTTCTCGATGTGTTCTAGGAGATTTTGGGGTTATCACCTCATCGACATACTGAGTTTCAGATTAATCTTATGCCAGGTGCCTATTTCGAAGGCACCATATCGTATAACACCATTGGAGTTACGAGAATTGCAGAAGTAGCTGGACGAGTTGCGTGGGTTAGGATTTATCCGTCCGAGCAGTTCACCGTGGGGTGCACCGGCACTCTTCATGAAAAAGAAGGATGGCTCGTTGAGGCTTTGCATAGATTACTGCGAACTCAACAAGGTCACAATCAAGAACAAGTACCTGCTTCCAAGGATCGATGATTTGTTTGATCAACTGCAGGAGGCACAATTCTTTTCGAAGATAGATTTGCGGTCCAGTTATCATCAGGTTCAGGTTCAAGATGAGGATATCCCAAAGACAGCCTTCAGGACTCACTACAGTCATTTTTAGTTCCAGGTCATGTCCTTCGGACTGACTAATGTGCCCGTAGTATTCATGCAGTTGATGAACGAGGTCTTCTGTCTGTATCTCGATCAGTTTGTTGTGGTGTTCATTGACGATATTCTGATATATTCGAGGACCCGTGAGGAGCATGAGCGGCATCTGGAGATTACCTTGCAGACCCTCCGTGCACACCAGCTTTACGCAAAGCTAGAGAAGTGCGAGTTCTGGCAGGAGGAGGTGAAGTTCCTCGGTCATGTGGTGACGAGGCAGGGCGTCGCTGTAGACCCCTCGAAGATTGATGTCGTGTGTCAGTAGGGCCAGCCCACGAACGCATCCGAGATCTGCAGTTTCCTTGGTTTGGCGGGCTACTACCGACGTTTTATTGAGGGACTCTCTCGTATTACAGCCCCTTTAACCAGGTTGACCCGAAAGGGTACCGAGTTCGTGTGGGGCGGCGTGTGTGAGCAGGCATTTATGGAGATAAAGGATCGCCTCACGTCCGCTCCTATCCTCACTCTTCCTTCTAGGAGTGATGGATTTGTTGTATTTACCGATGCCTTGTGAGTCAGCTTGGGTGCTGTCCTGATGTAGCACGGGAAGCCGGTGGCTTATGCGTCTCGTCAGCTCATGGTCCATGAGTTGAACTATCCCACGCATGATTTGGAGCTGGCGGCAGTGGTCTTCACACTGAAGGTGTGGAGGCACTATCTTTATGGGGTGAGGTTCGAGCTTTTCTCTGACCACAAGAGCTTGAAGTATCTGTTTTCTCAGTCCGAGCTGAACATAAGGTAGAGGCTTTAGATGGAGCTCCTGAAAGACTATGATTTCGATCTCCAGTACCACCCGGGCAAGGCGAACGTGGTGGCGGATGCCCTCACCCATCAGCCATGAGGCCTGGTGGCACACATAATGATTCAGGAGTGGAGGATACTCGAGGATATAGCAGAGTACGACTTCGAGTTTAGTCCACAGTCTTCTATCGTCCAATTATCGAGCCTGCCAATTCAACCCTCTCTTGTCGCAAGGGTGATCGAGGCTTAATAGACAGACGAGTCATTATAAGATTACCGAGCAGAGGCAGCATTTGAGAGTCAGACAGATTGGCAGATTGGTTCTGATGGTGGACTTCACTTCAGAGGCCGATTATGTGTTCCAGATATACCTGAGTTGCGTAGAGATTTTATGACCGAAGCACATCGATCGCAGTTCTCTATCCACCCAGGCTCAACGAAGATATATCGCGATATGAGGCATCAGTTTTTTAGTTGGGGATGAAGCGCTAGATAGCTAGTTTTGTGGCCGAGTGTGACACGTGCCAGCGTGTCAAGGCCGATCATCAGAGACCCCCTGATTTATTGCAGCCGTTGAGCATCCCGATGTGGAAGTGGGAGCATATATCTACCAATTTTGTCATGGGTTTGTCAAGGATACAGCGCGGTCATGACGTCATCTGGGTTGCCGTGGACCATCTGATGAAGTCAGTACATTTTCTTGCGATTCGTAAGACTTAGCATACGGACCGGCTAGCCAAGATGTTTATTGATGAGATCGTGAGACTACACAGCGTTCCTGTCTGGATCGTTTCAGACCGAGACACGAGGTTCACGTCTTAGTTTTGGAGGAGCTTCTAGAGAGTGATGGGCATTGATTTGCAGCTCAGCACCGTGTATCATCCGCAAACCAATGGCCAGACCGAGAGGGTCAACCAGATCCTTGAGGATATGCTTCGGGCCTGCGTGATTGATTTCTCGGGTAGTTGGGACAAGCACCTGTGATTAGCTGAGTTCGCGTACAACAATAGCTATCAAGAGACCACTGGCATGGTTCCTTTTGAGGCATTATACGGTAGACCGTGTAGATCTCTGAGTTATTGGACCGAGATTAGAGAGCGACGTCTCTTAGGTCCCGAGCTTGTGTTGCAGACGTCAGAGACTATCAACATCATCAGGCAGAGGATGCGCAACTCGTAACCGAGAAGAGTTTTACTGACCATCGGCGTCATCCCTTGGAGTTTGCCGTTGGGGACCATGTGTATCTCAAGGTCTCACCCATGAAGGGTGTAGTTCATTTTAAAGCGAAGGGCAAGCTTACCCCGAGATTTATAGGACCTTTCGAGATCACAGGGCACATTGGCGCTGTGGCCTATCAGCTTGCCTTGCTATCTCAGTTGTCTGGCGTCCACAACATTTTCCACGTCTCTATATTGAGGAAATGTGGGTCAGACATCATTCCCGTTATTGTTTGGCAGCTGTTAGAGATTCGTGAGGACGCTTTATACATTAAGCAGTCAGTTCATATCCTCGATCGGAAGGAGCAGGTCCTGTGGACTAAGGTCATTCCCTTGGTAAAGGTGCAGTGTTGCCATCATAGTGTGGATGAGGCGTCTTAGGAGCACGGACGGAGATTCACGGGTGCTAGCCCCATCTTTTCGATGTTTGATTGTATGTTGTACTGTGTTTTGATTATATATGATGTTATGTTTTCTATTTCCTTATGAGTTACAGTTAGCTGCGATGGTAGTGCAAATTTCGAGAACGAAATTTTTTATTAGGTGGGGAGAGCTATAAGACCCGTATCCTATTCCGTACTATTCTGTTGACTGCCGCGATCCTTCTCGTCGAATTTTGGCAATCTGCGACCTATAATCGACGTTTGCGCGCGATCCTAAGCCATATCCTGTAGATTTGAGTCAGCTTAATCCGAGCCATGTACCATTGCGACCGCACCGTCGCCGCGGTTCCAACGCCGCGTCTCGTGCGCCAACCCGACGCTTAGATCATAAGATGTGGACCGTGCATTATAATGGCCGTGGACCGCATATTGCGGGACCCACCCATCCCATGTGGCACCAATCTCTAGGTAATCATGAGGGTGATGGATGACATCACCCTAGCTATAGCCACCCTACCCTAGCCTTAGCCACCCTACCCTAGCTATAGCCACCCTACCCTAGCCTTAGCCACCCTACCTTAGCTATAGCCACCCTACCCTAGCTATAGCCACCCTACCCCCTAGCCTTCTTACAAGCATTTATTGCTAGCCACCCTCTCTTACAAGTAATCATGGCCTACCTAAGCTACCCTCTCTCTCTTTACAACTCTCTCTCTCTCTCATTTCTCAAACCCACATTCCCAAGCAAGGAAAATCCCACGTCCAAGCCTTCCCATGGAGAGAAAAATGTGATTTGGTGGCCCACTTTCCATCCCAAAGATCCTTCATCCAAGCCATCCACTTCTCATCTCCCTCCATCAAAGTGAAGCACAAGGAGATCGGCTTTCCAACGGACCAAGAAGATCGACGGTGGGTGCTTATTAGGATAGATTTTCATGTTTTGATGATGGGCCAAGTGAGGCCTACCGATTGATGGTGTGGATCTCACTTTGGACCCTTGATGTGGCCGATGGACCACTTTGATCCTCATGATCATTCCATGATGGGGCCATTCTCCATGGACCCCATCATGATGTTTATTTTCCATGTATGGATAGGGTCATCTAGACCTTACATTTGGTGGAGAAAGGATCTCCACCGTTGAATCCTTGATTTGGTGGGCCCACATGTATTGGGACCCACTTGATGTATGATTTCTTGCAAGGGAGGGCTCATAGTGGCGGAGCCCTCCATCACACGCGTCCCACTCTATTTCTCTCTCTCCCTCTCTTTTTATTTATTTATTTTTATGTATGATGATGTGGTCGTATGGCCCTCCCGCATGGACCCCATGATGAGGCATGTATTTTATCCAAGTGATCCATAAGTGGGGGCCCACTTTATATGTGTAGCCATGTGGTGGCCCACCTATGCAAGGCCCACCTTAACTTTATTTGTATGCCCAAAAAAAAAAAAAAATAGAGAGAGTCCAGCGTCTCTCGACGTGAACTGGGAAAGCACAAATATTAGCTTTTCCAAAGCTTATTGGTGGGCCACTTGTGTAGGCTTCACATTGATATATGAGTTCAATCCATGCCATCCATCCTATTTACCAACTCATTTTAGGCGTTGAGCCAAAATATGAAATCCATCCGATCTTTGGGTGGGCTATAACATGTAAAATAGTGGTTTCTACTGTTGAAAGTCACCCTGTCATTTTTTATGCACCGAAAAATATCGGATATTGGACTCGTTGGAATGGTCTTCATCCATAGAGAGCAATGGACGGGCTGGATTCAGTTGATGCGGGTCCCATATATGAAAAACTGCGGAAAAATGCGTTAAAAAAAAATAAAATTTTCAATGCAGCAGGCACTGTTGCTGCCAGAGGCGTGCAGGCAGCGCCTGCCGCGTGGAGGCGGGTGGACGTTTAGGCAAGGACCCATGGTCCCAATCGTGGGCCCCACCATGGTGTATATTTGTCATCCAATCCGCTCATTGGGTGGGCCCCTTCTTGAAGTGGGCACCCTCCAAAAATAGGCCCGATCTAAAACTCAGGTGGCCCACATCATGGGAAACAGTAGGATTGAACGTCTGCCCTTGAAACCCGCTTTTGGGTCCACTGGAGTTTTGGATCAAGATGAAATTTGTTTTTCCCTTTCATTCAGGGTCGTGTGACCTTACCAATGGGTTAGATTGCAAATAAACATTATTGTGGGCCCCACATGGGACCCACAGCGGTACAAGTATTTCATTCACACCGTCCACTGGCTGTGGACGGTGAAGCCACCGTGACTTATGTGTTATATTTGCACCGTCCACACTGGACAGTGGGATCCACCCTACATGTGGGGGCGGCACAGTGTGTGTGCATATATATATATATATATATATATATATATATATATATATATATATATATATATATATATATATATATTATATATAATATTGTATATATATATATATTATATTATATTATATTATATTATATTATATATACATGATGGTGGGCCTTTATGTGGACCCCCCACCATGATGCTTGTGTTGCATACAAACTGTTCAACCATTTTGAAAGCTCTTTTACAGACTTGAGACAAAAATAAGACAGATCTATAGTCCAAGTGGACCCCACTTTGGTATAAATATAAGGCCATAGGATTAGGCCCATCTTGATGTATTATGGCCCGTTGTTGGGGCCCACTTGAGTATAGACATGGGGCCCAATTGGTGTGGCCCATCTGATGTACATAAGGCCCATGGGTTATGGCCCATTGCAATGTGCACAAGGCCCATTGATGCGGCCTACTTGATTTATATAAGGCCCATATGAGGCGGCCCATTTGATGTATCTAAGGCCTATGGGTCGAGGCCCAATAAGATGTATATAGGTCCATTGCAATGTGTGATTTCCTACGGTTTGGGTAATGATATTTTATGGCGGCCCATGCCTTGGGAGCAATGTTGGTTTGACGTCCACGTTGTAAGATTAATATTGGTTAAATGTCCGCATTATAACTCTCTCTAGGGCCCATTAGTAGGCCCACACTTGTTGATGGTTCATTACTTTGTAACATGACTTAGTATATATCTATGATTCATGCCCATACGCATCATATGTATGCTTGATATGAGGAATGTTTAATCACTGCATAAGCCGTTGGGCTGAGACATTTACGGGACTCCTTATGAGATGGAGTGGCCCGCATGAGTTGCATGACTGACGGTGTGACTCGCGCATTTCGCATTGTGTGTCGTGATTCACTACACGCCCTAGTGACATCAGGGTCGTGACCTCCACAGATGTTTACTCCCCAAGTATAGGGTTGTGATGTAGTAATAAACTCGGTAAGACCGAGGTCAAATCCCAAAGGACTGATACCTGTACGTTATCTGAAACCAAGTAGAACTAGAACTAAACTAAGATGTGATCTAAACCAAATAGAATTTAGGGAATAATTATCTAAAACTCAAGTAATTCAGAGGAAGGAAACTAGGGATTCAGAGGATCCACTTATAGGGATCAGGGAGATCTTATGCCTGCATCAAGAATTATGGAATTTAAGCTGAACTTACTTGATCTAGTTTTCAAGAGATGAAAGGTATATAAATTAGAATGGATTCCATCATCTAACCATGCCCAGGAGACAAAGTAACAAAAGGATTAAACTAATTGCCAACCAATCAACAGTGCATGAAAGTTAGGAAGGGTACCATCATCCAACTATGCCCAGGAGACGATGGTGAACAACAGGGCTTCCTGGCGTCATAAAAAAGGAGAAAAGGAAATATTCAAAGCCATTGCAGACCCATTGTAATTTCAGTCACAACAGACCATTAAAGACTAAAAACATTCCTTCCATAATCAACTAAAAAAACAAATTCACTCCATGAATTTACATTCAAAGCATAGAATAGAATCGCCCATCTCGCTACAAGCTTCACCTCTTAGCCCTAGCTAAGAGGTTTAGCCGACCATGATTAGGCTAAAATCATTATGAGTCATAAGGAAAGAAAAGAATAACAGCAAAGAAAAAAATAAGAAAAAGAAAATCAGGAAAAAAAATTCCCTTTCCTCTTCCTGTCTTCTCGTTCCAACCAAGCCAAGCTCACGTGCCACCTCTAGAGGTATCCAATGGCTGAAATTTTACTTGTACGGTTAATTTATGGCTCTCAGGCCATGTAAAAAGTTTCGAGCCGAACGGATGGTGGGAACCCCATGATCTTGCATTCTGGATGATTTTTGAACTACTTGAGCTTCAATTTCTCGATTTTCACGGATCCCTGGCGTGTAATTTCATCGATCTTGGTCCCATGGAGTCCGTCCTTTGCCTTGGTGGATTATGAGCATTAAATCCATGCTTTTAGTACCCTTTTCAGTCCAGGCTTGTAAATACGCCCTGCAACACAAACACGATTTAAATCGGGCCGTTAAACAGTATCATGTTTGAAAATCCAGGCAATACAGGGTCTGATATGCAATATTTGACCCTCAACACAAACCCCAACCAGCATTTTACTAGTCCCGAGCAAAGTATGCGAGAAATAAGCTGAGAATTACAGGACAATTTATATGCACTCGAGTGATTTTTGAATAACACATCAAATACTAGAATTTTAAGAAAAAAAAAAATCATGAATGTTGGCATCACTTCCTCCTGATGTCAGACTCACGGCAACTTCATAATTAAGATCAAAATATTAGTCTATCAATTAGAACAATTCTAAATATTGAATTCCATGGATGTATAGTCTAATCTTGACTTGTCAACATTAAGATTCACCTCTCTATTTAAGGATATCATTGGTAACCAATAAGAGAATTCACGATAACTCAAACTTGCCTCACACATTATCTTTTTATTCTTTTAATTTTTAATTTTTCCATTAAAAGTAATGCCAAGAATGGGAATCAAATCCTCACCTATAGGGAGCAAACCTATGATGAAGACTATACACCCAAATTTTTTTCACATATCATTCATAGGGAATTAAATCTACACCTATAGGGAGCAAACCTATGGTGTAGACCATTCGCCCAATCCTTTCAATTTCTCAGGTTGGTTCCTTTCAAGCTTAGTGATCACCAAATTAATCCTTCAATATCAATTGAAACCTTAATGTGTAAGCGAGATGTGACATGTAAGATCATAACGCAATTAATGTTTACAACTTCTAATTCTGGATTAACAATTCAAACTTAACTATGAAATCCAACAGATACTGACTCCAAGCGTCTTAAATTCCCAACATCATGTATCTTGAAATTCTAAGTGCCCTAGATGGCTGTCAAAATCCCTTCGAATTCACAAGAAAGTCCAGAAAAATTAAAAATTTTCATAATTTTTTTGCTCAAGACCAAGAAAACGCTGATTAGGAAACCTAATCTCCCACCCCCAACCTAAAATCTACATTGTCCTCAATGTAAAAGAAATAAGCATGCAATGCACATGGGACGACGAAAATATAGGAGGAGTGATGGAAAGATATTACCTGGATGAAAGAATCAAGAGGCTTTCCAAAGATATCTACGTAAGAGCGGGTCAGCACAAGAGAGAAACCAACAGAAGTAAAATAAAATAACAAAAATAAAATCCTACCTATACTACTTTCATAGGTGCTCTCGATTGCATTTAGCGTATGCAACAAGCCTTTAAACCCCTAGTGGACGAGTTGTAGTCTCGTGAGGGTTTGCAGCAATGTTACCCACAAACATTGAACTAACTAATGATAAAAACGAAATGAAATGAAGAGCTGGGTTACCTCCCAGGAGCGCTAAGTTTACCGTCTTTAGCCAGACAAATAAAGCAACTACCCTAGTCCTATAAAAGCGATAAATCCCCTATACCTCCATCAGACTAGGAAATCAATCCTAGTAAACAGGATCAGTCAGAGGTATGGACATGTCCTCTGAATCAAATTTCTCGACAAATGGTTTCAATCGATGTCCATTGACTTTAAACTCCTTGCCATTGTCGGGATCTCTAATTTCAACGGCCCCATGAGGAAAAACAGTAACAACAATGTAAGGGCAGGTTCAACGAGATCGATGCTTACCTGGAAAGAGATGTAATCGAGAATTGTACAAAAGGACCTTCTGACCAGGCGTGAATGATTTTCGCAAAATGTGTTGGTCATGAAATGCTTTCATCTTGTCCTTATAAATTCTTGAATTATCGTACGCATCATTCCGGATTTCCTCCAGTTCATTCAATTGAAGTTTGCGTAGCGAGCCAGCATTGTCCAGATTGAAATTAAGATTTTTGATCGCCCAATACGCTTTATGTTCCAGCTCCACAGGCAAGTGACAAGCTTTCCCATAAACAAGTCTAAAGGGAGACATTCCAATTGGAGTTTTAAAGGCAGTACGGTATGCCCATAAGGCTTCGGTCAATCGGATTGACCAATCCTTACGATCAGGGTTAACCGTTTTCTCCAAAATGTGTTTAATTTTCCTATTAGAAATCTCAGCTTGCCCACTTGTCTGTGGGTGGTACGGGGTGCTCACCTTATGAGAGATACCGTATTTCTTCATTAAGCTCTCAAATGGTTTATTACAAAAGTGTGAGCCCCCATCACTAATGATGGCTCGAGGCGTTCCGAATCGAGAAAGGATGTTTTCTTTTACGAATTTAATGACCGTGCGATGATCATTAGTTCGACACGGAATCGCTTCGACCCATTTAGTGACATAATCCACGGCGAGCAAAATATACAGATTTCCAAACGATTGGGGGAATGGTCCCATGAAATCGATGCCCCAGCAATCAAATGCTTCAATGATAAGGATGGGATTCAAAGGCATCATATTTCGACGGGACAATGCTCCCAATTTCTGACAACGCTCACAAGCTTTGCAAAACTCATGAGTGTCCCTAAACATAGTGGGCCAGTAAAAGCCACACTGCAGAATCTTGGTCGTGGTCTTTTTAGCAGAAAAGTGACCACCACAGCTTGAGAATGACAGAAGGAGATGACGCTCTGATGCTCATCGTCTGGTACACATCTCCTTAGGATTTGGTCTGGGCAATATTTAAATAAATAAGGATCATCCCAGAAAAAGTTGCGCACCTCGGTGAAGAATTTCTTCTTATCTTGCGCAGTCCACTGTGTCGGTATGGCTCCTGTAGCAAGATAATTAGCAATATCAGCAAACCAAGGTGAATGGGAGACTCTGAACAGTTGTTCATTAGGGAACATGCCGTTGATATGGGTCGTCTCAAGGGAATCAGAGGTATTAAGGCGAGAAAGGTGATCGGCCACAACGTTTTCTACTCCCTTTTTATCTTTAATTTCCAAATCAAATTCTTGGAGTAGAAGGATCCATCGTATCAGGCGGGGCTTAGAATCATTCTTAGAAAGAAGATACTTAAGTGCCGCATGATCTGTGTAGATAATGATCTTGGATCCGATCAAGTAGGACCTAAATTTGTCCAAGGCGAACACTACAGCTAAGAGTTCCTTTTCCGTAGTTGAGTAGTTCACTTAGGAAGAATTTAAAGTTCTACTTGCGTAATGAATGACGTAGGGCCTCTTATCTTTTCTCTGGCCTAGGACCGCCCCAAGAGCATAATCAGAAGCGTCGCATATAAGCTCAAAAGGAAGGCTCCAGTCGGGTGGCTGCATGATAGGTGCAGTGGTTAACGTGCCCTTAAGCTTGGTGAAAGCTTCCTGGCATTGCTCAGTCCACTCGTACGGAGCATCCTTTTGAAGAAGATTACATAAAGGACGAGAGAGGAGACTAAAGTCCTTTATGAATTGCCTGTAAAATCCTGTGTGTCTTAAGAAGGATCGCACGTCTCTGATGTTCTTGGGTGGAGGTAGGTTAGAGATAAGATCGATTTTTGCCTTATCTACCTCGATTCCCTTGGACGAGATGATATGCCCAAGGACAATTCCCTTCTGAACCATGAAATGACACTTCTCCCAATTAAGTACCAAGTTCTTTTCTTCACATCTTTTCAGCACACATTTAAGGCTTTCCAAGCACTTGCTGAAAGATGGACTGTAAACAGAGAAATCGTCCATGAAGACCTCTAGATATTGCCCCACCATATCAGAAAAGATACTAAGCATACATCGCTGAAAGGTGGCGGGGGTATTACATAGTCCGAATGGCATCCTTCGGTAGGCAAATGTGTCGTAGGGACATGTAAATGTGGTCTTTTCCTGGTCTTCAGGGGCTATCTCTATCTGGTTGTAGCCCGAATACCCGTCAAGGAAACTGTAATAGGAATGACCAGCTAACCTTTACAGGATCTGATCAATAAATGGTAAAGGAAAGTGGTCTTTCCTCGTGACGGTATTCAACTTCCTGTAGTCAATGCACATTCTCCAACTAGTAGTGACTCTAGTTGGCACGAGTTCATTATTAGCATTGGCTACGATGGTGATTCCGGACTTCTTAGGGACCACTTGAGTTGGACTCACCCATTGACTATCAGATATAGGGTATATGATACCCACGTCCAATAATTTAAGAACCTCGACCTTAACCACTTCCTTCATGTTTGGATTTAGTCTACGTTGTGGTTGCCGAGTGGTTTTTGCATTATCCTCAAGATATATGCAGTGAGTACAAATCGATGGATTAATTCCCTTGAGGTCCGCTATCGTCCATCCCAGGGCTCCTTTATGCTCAATGAGAGTAGAAATGAGCATACTCTCCTGTTCTTTCTCCAGGTGGGCAGAGATCACCACCGAGTATGTCTCATCTTAACCTAAATAGGCATATTTCAAATTAGAGGGCAAAGGTTTTAAGTCAAGCTTCGGCGGCTTGAGGTTAGACGGTAGAGGCATTACATCGGTTTGTGGCAATTCTTCAAATTGTGGCCTCCACCGGTTAACTTCAAGTACCAGTGCGGTATCAAGCAAGGCACACTTCTCCCTAATCATGTCATCATCAAAATCATGGGAGTGGGCCAGGCACGTCTCTAGAGAGTCAGAGGATAAGGTTAGAGGTGTCGTATCTTCCACTAAAGAGTCAATCATGTTAATATCATGGAAATCGTCATCCTCCTCTAAGTTTCTGCCGTTATTGAAAAAGATGTTTGACTCCAATGTCATATTCCCAAAAGACATAGTCATGACACCATTCTTGCAATTGACAATTGCATTTGAAGTGGCAAGGAATGGGCGGCCAAGAATGACAGGGATCTGAGTGCTTATGTTATTGATGGGTTCGATGTCCAGGATGATAAAATCTACAGGGTAGTAAAATCTATCAACTTGGACCAATACATCCTCAATTATCCCTCTTGGTACACAACAGAGCGATCAGCAAGTTGTAGTGTGGTTAGGGTGAGTTTTAATTCACCCAAACCTAACTGTTTGTATACCGCATAGGGAATCAGATTGACGCTCGCTCCTAAGTCAAGAAGTGCATGATCAATTCGATGGTCCCCGATTACACATGATATGGTTGGGCTACCGGGATCCTTGAATTTCTGTGGCACGTCTTGCTTTAGGATGGCACTCACTTTCTCGGTCAAGAAGATCTTCTTTTGAATACTCTGCCGTCGTTTGGTCGTGCATAAGTCTTTCAAGAATTTGGCATATGAAGGTATTTATTTCACGACATCAAGTAAAGGAATGTTGACTTTCACTTGTTTCAACACCTCTAGGATATCCTGAGAGTTAGAGAAAGGTTTTGGTGAAACCAACTATCGGGGGAACGGAGCAACTGGCTTCTCTAAAGGTTCCGGTTCTAATTTTTGTGCGGCATCACTAGATCTATCATTTTTGTCGTCTTCTAGTTCTTGAGGCTTTTCGGGCCTAACCGGAAGAGTTTTATCAATGATCTTTCCACTCCCAAGAGTGGTGATGGATTTAGCGTGCCCCATCTGATTTGAAGAGCTGGGATCATTAATCTCGTACTGCGGTTTAGGATTGGGGAGAGGTTGTGTAGGAAGCATCCCCTTTTCTATAACCATCATACGAGAATCTATCTTTTCCATAAAATCTGTAATTCCTTGCATTATTTGAGCCAGCTCTTGTATGGAATTTTGAACCGGTTCCTCTTGAGGTTTCACTTGATTTGGATTTTGATTGAAGAAACCTTGAGGAGTAGCCGTTTGTCCATTCCTCCAACTAAAGTTTGGATGATTTTTTCAACCAGGATTGTATGTATTGGAGTTAGGTCCAGTAAAAGGTCTTTGATAGTTGTTTACGGCATTAGCTTGTTCATTCAACACTCCTCGAAAGGCGGGTATTGTAGGACAATTTTCAGTTGTATGAATGTTGCAATCACAGATGCCACAAACAATTTCATTAACATTATCCTTCTTTCCTTTCATGGCCTCAACTTTCCTTATGAGTGTAGTCACTTTACACTTGAGATCATCCTCTTCTTTCAAGAGATATAATCCACCTTTCTCCTTTAATTGAGTCGGCCTAGACGTGGTGTTCGATTTTGGATAATAGTCCCAAGATTGTGTTTTTTCAGCCAGACTGTCGAGGTAGTCTCATACCTCGTCGACATCTTTATTAATGAACTCTCCATTACACATTATCTCGACCATTTGGCGCATGGAAGATGTCAGTCCATCGTAGAAAAAATTTGTAATGCGCCACGTTTCAAATCCGTGTTGTGGGCATGAACTGACCAAATCTTTGAACCTTTCCCAACATTGGAAGAATGTTTTATGATTGCTTTTCTGAGGGTAATTGTTTTATGATGTGGGAAGAATTTTTTTATGAATTCCCTCTGCATGTCGTTCCACGTGCCAATGGATCTAGGACGCAGTGAATGTAACCACGTCTTAGCTTTCTCTTTTAAGGAAAAAGGAAAGAGTTTCAGCCTAATTATATCCTCAGATACATTAGGAAAACATAATGTAGCTATAATTTCATCGAACTCTTTCAAATGTAAATATGGACTCTCTGATTCAAGTCCATGGAATTTGGGAAGGAGTTGGATAACTCCTGGCTTGATGTCCATTTGTCCTGTGTTTTCAGGAAAAATCATGCATGAGGGCATACTCACTCCCGCCGGTTGTAGATAATCTCGTAAAGTACGAGGTGGGGGTGCCTGATGCACCTCGTTCTCATCTTGGGTATCCTCCACCATAGGTGGAAGTAGAGGAGGTTGGTCTTCAGCCATAACTTCAATTAACTCAGGAAATTTTGAGCGGTGTCTAGTCCTGCGATGGATAGTCAACCCCTCAACCAATCCTCCTTCAGTCAAGAGACATCGAGTGTCGTCACAGGCCCACTTGGGCATGAAACACTCGCAGCCCTTAAAAAAAACTAATCCTAAGAAAGGAAAAGAAAATCTAGAAAGAAAGAGAGAGTTGGAAAGAAATTACCAAATTGGAGTCCTAAGTTAAAAATCTGCAAAATAAAACAAAATAAGTTAGATTCTAAAAAGAGAAGAACAATCCTTTAAAAGAAAAATAGCAGTAAATTGATTTCTAAAAGAAGGAATTCCTAAAAGAAAGTGGAAATTTCTAAAATAAATTAGGAAAGTCCTAAACTAGAAGGTAAATTACTAAAAAAGAACTGAAAAATAGAAAGTAGAGAAGGAGCTTACCAAATTAGAAATTTCTATCTTAAAGGCCTACAAAATAGGAAGTTAGTTTCTAAACAAAAATTCTACAAGTAGAAAATTTCTAATAAATTAGGAAACAAAGTTAGATTCTAAAAGAGTTAAAATTAGAAAGTTTCTAAAAAAAACAAAAGAGAAAAATTTCTAAAAATAAACTACTTCCTATAAATAGGAAAATACTAGAGTTAGAAGATTTCTAAAATTTAAACCCTAATTTTAAAAGTAGAAAAAGTAGAGAAATTAGGAAGGAATTACCAATTTAGGAACTTATGTCAGGCTCCTACAAAACATGGAAACAAGTTAGTTCTAGAAATCAAGTAAAAACCTAAAACTAAAGTTAGTCAAATTCTAATATTAAACTAATTCTAAACCTAATTAATTTCAGAGAATTGCAACCGTCAGTCCCCGGCAACGGCGCCAAAAACTTGTTCACTCCCCAAGTATAGGGTTGTGATGTAGTAATAAACTTGGTAAGACCGAGGTCGTATCCCAAAGGACTGATAACTGTACGTTATCTGAAACCAAGTAGAACTAGAACTAAACTCAGATGTGATCTAAACCAAATAGAATTTAGAGAATAATTGTGGAATAATTATCTAAAACTTAAGTAATTCAGAGGAAGGAAACTAGGGATTCAGAGGATCCACTTGTAGGGATCAGGGAGATCTTATGCCTGCATCAAGAATTATGGAATTTAAGCTGAACTTACTTGATCTGGTTTTCAAGAGATGAAAGGTATATAAATCAGAATGGATTCCATCATCTAACCATGCCCAGGAGACAAAGCAACAACAGGATTAAACTAATTGCCAACCAATCAACAGTGCATGAAAGTTAGGAAGGGTACCATCATCCAACCATGCCCAGGAGACGATGGTGAACAACAGGGCTTCCTGGCGTCATAAAAAAGGAGAAAAGGAAATATTCAAAGCCATTGCAGACCCATTGTAATTTCAGTCACAACAGACCATTAAAGACTAAAAACATTCCTTCTATAATCAACTAAAAAAATAAATTCAGTCCATGAATTTACATTCAAAGCATAAAATAGAATCGCCCATCTCGCTACAAGCTTCACCTCTTAGCTCTAGCTAAGAGGTTTAGCCAACCATGATTAGGCTAAAATCCTTAGGAGTCATAAGAAAAGAAAAGAATAACAGTAAAGAAAAAAAATAAGAAAAAGAAAATCAGGAAAAAAAATTCTCTTTCCTCTTCCTGTCTTCTCGTTCCAACCAAGCCAAGCTCACGTGCCACCTCCAGAGGTATTCAATGGCTGAAATTTTACTTGTACGGTTAATTTATGGCTCTCAGGCCATGTATGAAGTTTCGAGCCGAACGGATGGTGGGAACTCCATGATCTTGCATTCTGGATGATTTTTGAGCCACTTGAGCTTCAATTTCTCGATTTTCACGGATCTCTGGCATGTAATTCCATCGATCTTGGTCCCATAGAGTCCGTCCCTTGCCTTGGTGGATTCTGAGCATTAAATCCATGCTTTTAGTACCTTTTTCAGTCCAGGCTTGTAAATAAGCCCTGCAACACAAACACGATTTAAATCGGGCCGTTAAACAGTATCATATTTGAAAATCCAGGCAATACAGGGTCTGATATGCAATATTTGACCCTCAACAATAGACACACCGTGGATGGTCATATTAGATACCGGAAATATTGGTTCTAGCATTGTGGGCACTTAGGATGTCCTTGGGTGAAAATTCAGAACCTTTTTGGTACCAGGAGATGCTCCAACGTCTAGACCGAGTGGATACACGAGCGCCTGAGTGCCGAATATCAATAGGCCGTATCTCCCACGGTGTCGTGGTCGGTTGGAAGGGGGTGTGGCCTTATCCGCCCGAGTGAGAGGGTTATAAGTTAAGCTGAGTTTGACTAGCTAGCAAATGAGTCCGCTATCGACGAGCCGGGTAGGTATTGGCAGACTACTGGTCAGGCGGATAGTGTGGTCTCTTTCACTTGCTTGACTGTGCAGCTAGGGAGGAGGCAGTCAGTGTGAGGTGTATTAAATCCTGGTGATATCCAGAGAGGAACTGTACTGATATGTGTACGTGATGAGTACTGACACACTTACTTTGCATCTCGCATATGACATTTGGCTACATAGGCCTCGCATCATATGGCCTTAGTATGGTCGATAGCAGTCATACCTCGCATTACATAACTTTGGTACAACTGATAGCATTCATGGACTTACCGCATATTTCTGCATTACTCTGATATTGCACACTTGACGCTTGTCGTGCGCACACACTTACACCACCCTCTAAGCTTTTGTAAGCTTATGCACGATCGTTACGTGCAGGTGTCGTTGGACAGCAGCAGCGCTGAGGCAGGAGCGCGCACCTGATCATTTTGAAGCTTTTTGATCTTGTATTTCCTTTTCTGCATTGTACTTAAAAGTTTTTGATATAGTGGATATGTGGTAATGTTGTTTTATGACTTGGTTATGCTTGTGGTTATGCTCTATTATAATTTTTTTTTACTGAAAATCCTCCTTGTAGGATTCCATGATCGGAATCTGGCATGCGAGTGCCGGGATTCGAGAATGGGACACTACGGAGGCTGTCGGCGCCGGATTCGGCGATCGAAAATTTTGTGAGCCCGTTTTCTGAGTTTGGGTCGTGACATCACTAAAGCCCGCGTTTCCTTGCCTATCCATTACCAATATGTGTTGAAAAGGCTCTTTAGGCCCTCGTATGATGTCAGTATTTTATCCACAATATACATCCCTTTTGTGAGCTCATTTTAGGGCATGAACCTAAGAATGAAGTAGATCCAAATCTCAGGTGGACCACACCACGAAAATAGTAGTGATCGTATGCCCACCATTAAAACATTTTCGAGGGTCACAAAAGTTTTGGATCAAGCTTGTTGCACTCTATTCTGACTGTTCTAAATTAACTAATGAGGAAAGGACTCGTGCCATTGCATGGGAAAGAAATAGCATGTATAAGATCTTTAGAGATTTGGAGCACTTTTCATGAAAGTGCAATTGGCGTTGAGCCGGACATACATGTAATCTGATGACGAAGCACGACCGAAAAGTCTAAAATGTGGGAAAACGGTAGAGCGAGAGAGAATGGTTGAAAGGGACACATGTCGAGAAGAGACGAAAGGATATAGAAGACCAAACATGACAATGATTTAGTTGTCATAACTATTGAAATAAAGAGAGAATCGTTTAGAGGGTGCAGAAGAAAACTATAAATAGTAAAAGGATCAACAAAGCAAGAGGTCTCATACCAATCCAACAAACCAATCAAATTTATCTTATATTTCCTTATTATAACTTAGCTCTATTTTATGAGTTACGATAATCTTTAGTTATAATCTAAGTCTACGCTCTTACATTGGACTATTTCCATTTCCATTACAAGTAGATCTTTTAGAAAATCTTTTCAGTTGCACCGCATGACCAACTATAACTATTCTTTTTTTTCTGATTGTTTCTGATTACCTTAATATATTAAAAAGCTATTTTGTATGGAAGGCAAGGTGCAACCCATCTTCAAAGGAAAAACCATGCTATCCGACAATCGCCTAGTCATTTTATGACAATCTTATGCGAGTGGCTAAATAGGCAACCGATCTTCTTAGGTCTCGATCATGATCGCAGATCTCACTTATATATGATCCCATTCCACATATAAGCCTATCTCGGGGCTTAGGATCAAAGTTGTTCAGTTTGAATTGAGCCGCACAATTGGTTTTAGTATGCCGACATATACCCCACGTGACAAAAAAAACAAAACCAACCAAAGGATCATCTATTTTTCTCCCTAAGAAAGGGTCCAACCCAAGGGTTTAAACTGTCCAATTGGCATGTACTTTGGGAAATGGCCCATCCAACGTAATGTCTCCATGATGAACGGTTTAGATTTTTGAACATAGGGGACTATTGTAGGTTTTTCTCTTTGCAATGTAAGTGAAACATGAGTGATTCTTGTTCACCAGTAAAAAATTCTAACCGTCCATTTGTTTTGTTTGATGTGGCCAACTCGAGGTGTGAGAGGGCCTCATCCCTAGGGTAAGAAGATCTGAATGGTGTATCCAGATAGTTGGAAATTGAGCACACGTATGCTATATTGGCATGTGTGCATGCATGTTGATTTGTCAGCACAACACCAAAATCAGCATTTAGGAACGGTTTTAAACCGTTCCTAAATGCTTTAGGAACGGTTTAAAACCGTTGCTGAATTAGTCATCGCAAAAAATCAGGAACGGTTCAAAACCGTTTTGGGTACCGTTCCAAAATTTAGATACGGAATTTTAGGAACGGTTTTAAACCGTTCTAGTGCCAACGATCATATTTCAAAACAGTATTTTTTCTGAAAATACCAAAAATAATAAGCATTCAACTTCAAAAACGGTCCCAAATACATGAAAAATGAACTCTTCTGCTACGATTTACATTTGATAAATGTAATTTCTATGGAAACCAAAGATCAAGAGATTAAAGCAACATTCTAAACTCAAACTGCACAAAAATACTAAAATTGCATGCATCAACTTGGAACAAGTCTAGACTACCTAAAAACCATAATTTTCTACTCTAATTAACATCCCAAGCCATGATTTCTAAGATATTCCAGAATCACCATCTTAATAACTAATCAATTCCAGAATCACCATCTTTGTAAGCAGAATATGGTCTTGCAAAATCACGAAAGCCCTAAGATGACATGCATTCAACTTTGAAAGCAATCCCAATTACCTGCAAAACTACAATTTATGCTCTAATTTGCATCCAAACCCACAGTTTTTACGAAAGGCAAAATATGGAGTCCAAAATCACCAAGTTTGAACTATAATAAAAATAAAAAATAAAAAACTATGAAAAACCCAAAAATTGCATGATTTCAACTTTGAAAGCAATCTCGATTGCCTGCAAAAATGCAAGTTGTGTTCTAATTTGCATCCAAAACCACAATATCTATGGAAAACCAAAATCTGGAGTCCAAAATCAGCAATTTGGACTATAAAAAAAATAAAATAAAAATAAAAACAATGAAAAACCCAAGAATTGCATGATTTCAACTTCAAAATAAAAGACTAAATTACTTTAAAAAAACCCAAGAATTACATGACTTGATTCTTTATGTGGTTTTGTAGAATTTGAATTGCATAATTGGAATTATTACTCGATTCATTGAAATGTTCAAGTAGATTTGAGTATTCAGGGAGTGGTGACTAACTATTTATCTAATCATCATCATCAAAGCCTTATTCCAACTGAAGAGGTTGGCTATTTTAGTATCTAATATACAATAATATATATATATATATATATATATATATATATATATATATATATATTATATTCATATTCAAAAACACTTCTATTTACTGACAATCAAAATTATTTTTAGAGCTAAAACTATTAAAAACATCAATATACATTTAAATGCATTAATACACATTAAAAAGTTTGAGCATGAACTATGCAGGCCGGCATTGCCTGCAACTTTGGTCAGCCTCAACCAAAACCGGACTGGCCCAACCGGCAAGCCAATCCAACCTGAATCTAACCTTATATTACTTATACGGTATAAATTATTATATTTGATGTATGTATAGTATAAGATACAAAATTACTAATATAGTATAAGATACTAAATCTTTGGCCCAACCCAACCCAACCCAACCCAACCCGAGATGGGTTAGATATGAGGATATAATACGTTGGGTTGGGTACGAGTTGGGTCAGGCCACAGGTTAGCCTAACTTGATTTGGGTTGGGCTCGGATTGACCATCAACCGGATCTAGCTGATTGAAGATCAGGCAAAAGAAATCATCCGATGGGACTGTGGGACCCATAAATTCAGTCGCACAATGATTTCACATATATATTATATAATTTATTATATAAATATAAATATTGTATTGTGTGTATCAACCAGTTTTTTTGGCTTCAGTATAAATCCTACACCCAAATACAGCCACACAGTTGCACAAGAGTCACACATACAGTGTGGAGAAAGCTTATTTGAATTTTTTATCAGTATTTGATATTTTATTTTTATTTTTATTATTATTATTTTTTGCAAGAATGAAAAGGAATAGAACTCTTCAGGGATGAAGGCCCAATTTGATCAAGGAGATATTTGATTGGAATTGGAATCTCTAGCAGCACTAAACAATTTTATATACTAATTGGTCACTTAAATTGGCAATTAAAAAAAAGTTGCTTAAAATGAAGGTTACCTACCATATGGCATATCCAGTCCACGAGACTGGCTTACAGAGATCTCCAAACCGAATTGGATGCTTTAGTTGCTGTTTTAGTTTTCTTATTTAGAATATTTAATGCTTTTATTAGTCGTTTGAGTATTATTAGGCCACTTCAAGTGGATCATTTGGAATTCAACCCTGAGTTGTTTTGCATTAAATAGAGATTTGTGTAAAAGGCTATAAATACAGCCATGCGTGCGGAGTAAAGAAGGAAATAAACAATGTAAAGGAACTGGTGAAAAAGTCAAAATCCTACTCAATTTCCCTTTCTATAGATAACCCGATAGCCCTAGGGGCTCTCCAGTTTGTAGAAAACCCTTATTTTACATCTACAGTTTGTACATGAATCCTAGAATACCTCCTGATTGGACTGTGGGGATTGATCCTTTTATTGGGACCATCTGATTGGATTTACGGGCCTCATAGTCCAATCAGATGCCATCTTTGGCCTCAAAGATCAATCTGCTAGCAGTGGGGTCCACTTCTGGACCCTTTCTTTTCATGAATGCATCAATGTACTTCCTCCCCTACTATTATCTATGTTGTTGTTTTCAAATGGCTTGATTTGTAAACAACATCAACAGGTCATTTCCACAGGAAATCCATCAAATTGGTAAAAAAGGAAAAAGAAGAGGGAAAAAAAACCTGTGTGTGTGCAGAAACTGGCTCCCCCAATAGAATCTCTGCTGGTGCCAAGCTCAAAACAACTGACTTGAGCACAGATAGCAAAGAAAAGTAGAAAACTCACCCTGAGTGTTCCAGGAAAAGAAAATCCATGAAGAAAATCTGAAAATGAGAAGATGAAATATCGAAGAGCAGAGCACGCCTTTATTGGAGGAAGGAGAAACGGGGAAGACAGCTTCTAGCACGGGCGATCGAGGGAGAGGGAGATTGAGAGAGGAGGGAGAGTGAGATCGAGAGAGAGGGTTGAGATCGGGAGAGAGAGATCGAAAGAGAGGGAGAGGGAGATTGAGAGAGGGAGAGGGAGACGTAGATCGAGAGAGGGTGGGGAAGCCGAATGGGAAATGAGGCTAGGGATTTGGCGTGATGTAAGGGTGAAAATGGTCCGGTAGTGCGGCAAATCTAAAGTAATGTGATGCTTGGGCTTGTGGGGTCTACTGAGAGGGTTCTAATCGAATCCATTCCGTCCATATGTTTTACAATAAAACAATAGATCAAAATAATGAAAAACAAGAAGATTCAGCACTCGATTGGAACACAGCAACAAAACAGTGGAAACAACAATGTAGCCATTAAAACAGCAAAGAACTGTGATACTGTACATAACCGTTTCGGATCAGAAACGGCTCTAAGCCGTTTCCGAACTAAAATCCTGGGCGTTCCAGATCTGCGATTTTGGTGTAGTGCAGCCCAGCATGGGACTGGGCTTAGATCTGGTAGTGTGGTTTGTGGGCCGAGCTCATGCTTGTTCTTAAGGGGCCCAATCAGTTTTTTAGGCCGGCCATGGGCTTGGGCTCAGGTCAATCAGCCCATGCTTTACTTACCATTTATGATTAAAATATCCAAATAATCAAAACCCTCTAAATAAAGCAAAGGATAGGTTGATTGATACACGGGTGATAAAAAAAATTATACACGTGGAAGACAATGACCTGAAATTAAACCTTCAAACTAGGGGAGTGGATTAGCTGTTATGAGGGTAATAGCTTAATGGGTGTTATTCCAACCATGTGGGGCCATCTTGATGAATGTGTTTCATATCCATGCCGCCCATCCATTTTCTCAGTTCATTTAAGGAATTTATCCAAAAACTTAAGCAGATCCAAATCTCCATGAACCACACCAATGGAAAAGGAGCTTTTTGTAAGCTAAAAAAATGTTTTGGATCAAGTTAATCTTTGTATTTTCCTTCATCCACTTTTGGTTGACCTTAACAATGGTTTGGATGGCAAATAAACATTATGGATCTGCTTATTGTTAGACTTGGGAAGTTTTTAATGGTGAACTTTCAATTATCATTGTTTCTTAGGGCATGTTTGGATGCGCGTATTTGGAACCCCATATATTTCGAACCCCCGGATTTGAAACCCCTTGGATTTAAAATCATCGTTAATGGTGAGCTTTATCATTGTTTCTTAGGGCATGTTTGGGAGCGTGTATTTGGAACCCCCTATATTCAGAACCCCTGGATTTGAAACCCCTTGGATTTGAAATCATCGTTAATGGTGAGCTTTCAATTATCATTGTTTCTTAGGGCATGTTTGGGAGCGTGTATTTGGAACCCCCTATATTCAGAACCCCCGGATTTGAAACCCCATGGATTTGAAATCATTGTTAATGGTGAGCTTTCGATTATCATTGTTTCTTAGGGCATGTTTGGGAGTGTGTATTTGGAACCCCTTATATTCAGCTCCCCTAGATTTGAAATCATTCATATTATTGTGTTTGACACCCTAGATTTGAATCAACTTTAACCCAAAAGTAGCGGCTATACATTGTATGTTTACAGGGGTTTGAATTTAATTACTAAATCAACTTTAATATATCAAATAGTGAAAGTATGTAATGTTTGACAAAATGCCCGCTGAAATATATGCTTTTGGCCGAAAATGATGAAATATAAAGTCTCAGATGGGTCACAAGCACAAGATCAAGTCTGAGTGACTAACCAACGACTTTTAATTGTTGATTTACATGGACAATGTTTGGATGACACTGATCATCATATTAAAGTAATTATAGTATTGCAATTGATAATCTAATTGTTTTGGGATATCATTAGTGGACCATGTGCCCAATAAGTTAATAATCCAGTGACACACATGCAACTCTTGGGAGGATTTTAGATGTAATCCAAGCTTTCACCGTGGATCCCTGGATTTGAAACTCCAAGTTACTTTATGGTGCCAAACAATCAGGTGATTTGAAATCCTTTTAAATCTCCCCCCAAATCCATGGTGCCAAACGACCCCTTATGGTGTGGTCCACTTGGAATTTGTATGTGCTTAATTTTTTGGAACTGCCTTAAAATTAGATACAAGTTTCACTTGTATTTTTCCAAGTAAGACCTAGGCTGGGCCGGCTATGGACATTGTCCTTGCAACGGCTGGGGGTCCATCTGGCTATGGTCGTTGTCGAGGCTCATGTTTGTTGGGGTATGATATGGACTTAAAATGGGGGGTTTAAATGACTTTGAGTCATCATTGACAATAAAAGCCTACAATTTATGGTCAGCTAAATATGTAAAATTGCCTATATCCTACCATGGAATAGTGCATCAGAGTGGATGCTCGACACACATTACGGTGGGGCCCACACAGTTCAACCTCATGAGAAACTCCCATGAGGTCAACCTCGTAGTACCATCTCTCACACACATACTAAAATTATCAAATCCGTACATACAAACTCAAATATCTAATAATCTTTTTTTTTTGGTTAGCTTGTTAGTACACCCACTGTCAATTCACACTTCACTGTTAGCTACCCCCACTATGGAATCGATACCAAGACCTCTGCGTTGAAACGAGGTATCTTAATACAATCTAATAATCTTAATATAATCTAACTATTATATGCACACATAACAATGGGCCACACAATGTCTAACATTGAGAACCCTACGATTAGATACTTTGAAAGTAAAGTCCGCAAACCTCTCCGATCCCTAATAAAATAATCAAAGAGCATTAAAAATATCGAACTTGTAACTTTTCTTAGCTATTGATGGCCAAGGACATTCTCAGAACAAAACTACAAAATAGCATGTGGTGAAGAACCTAGACTACACGAGATTTATGTAGATGTGCACACTGTCCTGATGTTTGTTTCATGCATGTGGTGGTCATGGTTTGCTGATCAAGACCGTTGATTTGATTGGCACCACCGTGGATGGAGGTCTCCCAAAAAACTCCGAGATTTAAGGTGCTGAGCCTTGGTAGTGGATTGCCTGGATATGGTCTCCAGGGATATCCCTGTTGTCTCGACTCTGTAGGGCCAACATGATGTATGTGTTTATCCAAGCTGTCTATCTGTTTTTCTAGATCGTTTTAGAGCATGAACCCAAAAATATGTGAGATTCAAAGCTCAAGTGAACCACACCATAGGAAACACAGGCGATTGAATGCCTATCATTGAAAGCTTCTCGAGGGCCACATAAGTTTTCAATTGAGTTAATATTTATGTTTTCCATTCATCCACGTCTCCGTGACCTTATGAACAGGTTCTATGGCAAATAAACATTAGGGTGGGTCCTAGGAAGGTTTCAACCGTGGGTCATTATCCCTACTTTACGGTCCACTTGAGCATTGGATCTGCCTCATTTTTGGGTTCATGCCTTAAAATGAGCTGGCTAAATGGATGGACGGCGTGGATAAAATACATACATCATCGTGGCCCCTACAGATTTGAGTCAACTACAGGCATTCCGTTTCCGAAGTCTTTAAGTATTAGCATACAAGCAGACGGTTAAGATGCAGAGAACAAATACAGCAACGGTTGGGAATAAAGGCAGAAGATCCAATGGCTGAGTATCTGAAAGCCTTGTTGGAGCGTTTCCTCCATAAAAGGTAGTCACGGGTATTCAAGGAACCTGACTTGATTTAAACGAGTAAACGGTCTAATTTTGAAAAACATTATTATTATTATTATTATTATTATTATTCTTCTTCTTCTGAAAGATGTACTTATGAAAAGCTTTCACCAACCAAATTGGGGTTTGGATCACCACATGAGACCTATTAAAAAAACTAGGTCAAGTACAGAATGGATTCCTAACCACCCATGTATGATGGACTCACTATGGATGGCTCACCTAGTGAGAAAATAAGGTCAGTCCATTAATCAGGTGGGCCACACATAAACTTTGAGTTAGAGCATCGTCTGCCAACTTATTTTGATGATTCATGGTCTGGATGACTTATTGCATGCCGAGAGAGGATTTGGTCAGTTCGGGGTAACACCGGGTCTGGTCGGGCCGTGATTGTGGGGCACACCTTGATGGGTTGTATATTCATGCTGTCCATCCGTTTTGCCAGGTCATTTTAGGGCATAAGCCTAAAAATGAAGTAGACCCAAATCTCAAGTGGACCACACGGCATGAACACCATTAAAAACTTCATAGGGCCTACCATAATGTTTATTTTTTAGCCAACCTATTGATAAGGTCACACTGCTTCTGGCAGTGAAGGGAAAACACAAATATCAGTTCAATCCAAAACTTTTGCGGCCCACAGGGAGTTTTTAATGTCAATCACCACTGTTTTGTGTGGTGTGGTCACCTGAGATTTGAATCTTATTCATTTTTAATCCCAAGCCCTAAAAAATTATCTCAAAAAATGGATAGACAACATGATATACAATACATACATCAAGGTGGGCCCCACCAAACTCAGTGTTACCCCGCCCTGGCCACCGACTCCGCTCCCCCTAACGCAGGGATGAACGTGATGAGGTCGATCAGTTTTCCTTGAGAATAACTACTCTGAATCCACGGAGCTTCTCTGGACTCCTCGCGGAGGCTTCTCGAATCCATGAAGAAAGAAAGCAAGAAAATAGAAATAAATTCTACTAAATCTGAAATTTAATTGATCAATGAAATAAACAAGTTCACAGCCCTTTAAATAGGATACCAAACAATGAGAGAGAAATCAGAAGCAAACTATAACTAAAACTCTTAGAAATTCACAACTTATTATAAATAGTAAATTTACTTTTTATAGTGTCCTGTGTGGCTTAACCAGCGTTATTCTCCTAATTATTCTAAGCACTTTTCATGTTGGACACAACTCCTAAGGGCCTGTTTGATTTTCCGAATTCAGGGTAAATACCCTGTAAATAGCCAATTATTACAATTTCACCTGTTTGAAAATACAAGGGTATTCATGCTTTGAAAAACAGTTCAAAATGACTGGCATAAATTTGTGGGCCCCACTATCATGTATATGACATATCCACATCGTCCATCCATTTTACCGTAACATTTTGAGGCATGAGCCGAAAAATGAGAAAAATCCAACATTCAAATGGCCCACACCAAAGAAAATAGTGGCCCCAAGAAGTTTTTAATGGTAAGTGTTCGATTATATTTTTATTGTTGTGTGGTCCACTTGAACTTTGAATCTGCCTCATTTTTTGGCTCATGCCCTAAATTCAGCTGGCATGATGGATGAACGGTGTGGATAATCCACAAACATCATGGTGGTCCGCCCATCTATTTGGTAGCCTCCTCAAATTTTGCGTTGAAAAAAGTAGAAGTCAAATCAACATAGGTAACGATGAAGGTAATTACCGAGTGAAATAATTATTACCTATTTCCGCTGCATTTACATTTACATGAGAAAATCAAACATGCCCTAAATCCTAATGGATGAAGAGTTATAATCAAACTAAAACTTACTAAAAATAGTAAAAAGGGAAATAAACATGGAATTTGACCATCTATATGATGGAATCTCACAAATTCGGTGTGGGCAAGCTAGGTTGGTTGGTTAAAGTAGCTCGTCATACCCCAAAATCATATATGGTATGTCGAGTAACTCATTCCGGTTTGCGAGATATGCCTATTTTAAGGTTCTGACGGTCTTAATGACTTCTATCTCTGATCGGGTCTTCTTTGATCCATCTTGTACATGAAAGTGTCTGTGACCCACTCTATATCAGTCCCCTCCACTTCAAAAAAACTCGTCCTTGAGTTCTCATGTTGCTTCGGTTCATGATACTCGGTCTGGTGCATCGTAACAATAACCGGATTAAAAGTTATGATCAATTTACGGTCCAGCTTCTTTTGGTCCAACCATGCTAGGAATGTATCTATGACACATTCTACATCAGACCCCTCCGCTTGGAAAAAACTCTTTCTCGAGTTACTGAAGGGACTTGGTTCATGATTCTGAGATAACTTTTGATGCCGATGTTTATTAGTCATTTTCTTATACTTGACATTACGCTTTTGAGTTGACACAACGCACGTACTCATGCTCTCATTGACTTGGCTATTATGGATAAGTTCCTTCACTTTTGCCTTCAAGATCTGACATTCTTTCTTACTCACCTGACAGTGAAGGTGATTGGGCAAGCTAGCCCCAGGGACAAGGCCTATTTGATATTGAATGTCCCTCATGGGCAGCAATCCATCGAGTAAATCTTCTATACATAATAATCTATTAAAACTAGGAAGTTCGGCCTTACCTCAATAGTATCTTCCAATATATTCTAGACGATCTCCTCCATGGACTGGTCATTGGGCAAAGCCATCATCGAGGTCCTTGTTGCTAGAACTCGCATTATTTGGTATAGCCCTACGATTCACTACTGATAGTACTCTATGAAAATTGAGGTTGTGTCCAATAGCAACCGCAGGCGGTTGAGCATCACACTGGCTCGTGGCAGAATTATCGCATCTGCAATACGATGGAGGGTTGCCTGCAACCCTTATATGGTCAACTGACTCTCCTGGTGGAAAGTTTCCATTCTTTCTGAAAGATAATGAATCTTTGGATCACTGCCCACAAGATTTTTGTTGATACCTTCGTTGTTTGCCATCGGCCCGTGGGGAGTCCTCGCTCTGATACCAATTGATGCAGGGATGAACATGATGAGGTTGATCACCGTCTTCCTCAAGGATAACTACTCTGAATCCACGGAGCTTCTCTGGACTCCTCACAGAGACTTCTCGAATCCACAAGGAAAGAAAGTAAGAAAATAGAAATTGTGAACACTAGGAGATTGGCGCCCACGCTTTTAGGCGATCTTGGAGTGGTTTTTGTCTTTTTGGGTTTTTTTTTATAGAGTTTATGTGACCTTAATTGTTGGTTTGGAGTCACCACTAGCCACTTAATCTCAAAATCCCATAGTTGGTTAGAACCTGCGGAATATGTAAGGTTGGAGAAATCTGAAGATTCTCCCACCTTAGGTTAACTCCTGGTCTGCAATTCGGGATTCTGAGTAAGGGACCTGTTTACAAAGAAGGAAGGTGTTAGGTACCATTTCTGTCTGTACAAATGTACAGTCTCTACTTGGTGTGGTAAGGAAATCTCAAGGATGAATGATATGGTCGAAGTAGGACTAGGCACTCATGGATTTCGAATGCGGCAAGATCTGAGATTTCGGCAAGCCATAGAGCATATGTCCAACGATGTGTCTAGAAGGTGGATGTGATAATGCTTATGTAAAAAGATAAAGAAAAGTGGACTAGATCACTAGAAATTTCTGATGTGACTGGATCCAATGTACGGCAAGTCACAGAACATACGTTCACTAGAGATCTAGAGGAGCAGGGGGTTGAGAAGGGAAGGGATGTTATGATAAATGCTTATATGTAAATGAAATGGAAAAGATCTTTGGCTCGAGCTTGAGTAGGCTAAGACATGGGCTGCACCATAGTCAATCCGGGTAAATTAGGGGTTGAGATGGTTGGGGTGAGGCTAAAGGGCAGCTAAAAAATCTGAACTTGGAGGCTTGGGAGTTCCTTCTCTTCCTCTCTCTCCCTCTCCCTGACTTAGATTTTAGAAATGAGATGTTGTGTGAAATGTGAAGAGGGGAAGGCTATTTATAGCCTTTTGTGATGACGTTTTGGTAATTGCTAGGTTTGTGAAGGGTAAAAGCTGACATGACAGCTCGGGATTGATTGAGGAGAGAGGAATGCCATGTTGCATGCTCTGATAGGCTCTTAGGGGTAAGTAAAAGGGTAAATAGGGTGAACTTCAGGGAAAATTCCATTATGAAAGTTGACTTTGGGACGGGGGACAACTATGTGATCAGAGGGGACACTTGTCGAATAAGGAGCGGTACTCCGACTACCACCCGCGGTAGTGCGACTATCGCCCGGGCTGGGTTTAGTCCAAAACTCATTCATCTGGTTGCGCGCACATTTTTTGAGAGCAGGCTATAATCAGACTACCGCTCAGGTACAGTTTCTCCTGAATTTTGACCGGCGGGCCCTTTTCTTGAGTCCTGAGAGCCCCCCAAAGTCCATTTTGGATATTTGGTTTTAAAATGGCTTAAAATTAGCTCGATCATGACTTGAAGTGGCTCGAAAAAAGGATCGATTGTGGGTGAAGATTTGGGTATGCTTTAGCTTGTATGATCGCTTATGATGACTTAGGTTTGGTTAGGGTTTGGATCAGGGTTTAGGCTAGGGTTAGGGTTTAGGCTGGGGTTAGGCTAGGGTTAGGGTTCAAGCTGGGGTTAGGCTAGGGTTAGGGTTTAGGCTGGTTGGGGTAGGGTTTAGGATATGGTCAGGGTTTTCCCAGTTGTCTTTGCCTTCTCAAGATGCTAGCCTGGGTGGGGTGTCTACAGATGCCCCTCTTTGGCCGAGGTTGCGAGCAGTCGAGTGCCAAAGCGAGTGGACGCCCCACCCTTTTAGTCAGAAAAGGTAGTGGTTCGAATCTGTTGCTTGCCATTGTATCATTGTCAGTTAACTGTTTGGAAAAGAGATGACTCGCACATATCATGAGGATTGAGGAAAACGTTATGATTGTCCCTGCACGTTAATTATTTATTACGGGCCACGAACCACAACTCTTTCAAGTTAGATTGTTAAAAGCATTGGAGGGTAAGTCTGAAAAGTAGGGCCTCTGCCCGTCGATGCGGCTTTATGAGGATTCCCGTACTGTTTAGATCTCTTGTTTCCTTTGCCACGTAATCACCCTAAGAGAATTCATTCCGTGTGATCGTCAAAGTGGTTAGCTACCCTACGCGTCAATGTGGCCTTACGGGGAACTTACTACGCCGACTTGGACTCGATCAAAATTTCTGAATATCCCGAACTAGGTATGTACGTGTAATCTTTTGTCATAGTCTGCTGATATGATACTTTGGTTACAACGGATTGTCTTCACTTTGAGTTTGATTATTCTTTTTAGATATACATCAAATCATTATCACTTGCATTCAATTTGTACGACTATTCAAATATGAAGATCGGGCCAATCATACTTGTATCATATACAGATTCGATCATCTTCCGGGGAGACCGGAAGGGGTCAAATCTTACTTTGCTGTTTGCACTAGCCACAACTGGAGAATATGAAATATTCCTCAGTGTACTGCACGCCGCGTGCGTTTTTGAAAATTTTTGTTTTGTTTTGAAACTATCGTTTTCGGAACTAAATTCCTCAGGGATTTTATTGTAAATATATTTTTTTTAATTTTGAAAATATCCGTTCGATCTTGCGGGTGGACGTCGACGTTTGGTTTTTATTGCGCAAGTTAAGTAAACAGTCGCGTTGCCTACACTAATGAGCTAATAGGGCTAACGGTGTTTATTGGAGATGTTTTTGAGAGAGTTTTTTTAAAGCATTCGTTCGATCTCGCAAGAGGGTGTTGTCGTTCGGTTTTTATTTGCGTAAGTTAAAGAAATATCAAGCAGTCGTGTTGCCTCCACTAGTAGGTTAATGGGGCTTTAACCATAATTTATTGTATTTTCTTTTCTTTTTATCTTTTTTTTATTGGTTAAAAGATGGTCCAAGTCGTAGAATGGTGGGCTAGAATGGATGATTCGAGGTCCATTTGGATCTTCCAATAGCATGGAACTTTATGGTGGGCTATCATTTGTAGAGTGGATCGCACTCTTTGGCTAGATTTTTGGCTCCATGTATGGATTGAATTTCTCAAGTGGGCCTTGGATCATGGACCTAGAAACATGGGCCTTTGCCTTGGATATGTGGGCCTTGAAATATGAACTTTTGAAGTGGGCCTTGACATAGACATGTGGGCCTAGGGCAATGGGCTTGGATATTTGGACTTTTGAGGTGGGCCTTGATATGTGGGCCTTGAATGATGGGCCTCGATGTGTGGGCCTTGAATGGGCTTTAGGATTTTTGGCCTTTTCAATGTGGGTCATGAAGTGGGCTTTCAGATGAGCCTTTAGTAGCCCATTCACAATGTGTATCCCTCTTATGGAATGTTTATTTTATGGAAGTGAGAGGGATACTTACCTATGAATATTTTGATCGTGCATCATGCCTTGCCGTGGCGGCAATGAGGCTGGTCTTTCTCACTAGTCAGCCGATCCTTGTTACGTGCCTCGAGAGAGTCGACACCTTTCTAATGTAGCTTGAGAGAATATGGCCCGTTGTTTAGCGGTGGGGCGACGATTTGATGAGAGCATGATCGCGTCGCGCCGTCTAGAGATGGATGAGGTCTTCAACTTGCGTTAGGAGATAGACAGACTCAGGCAGCGGTTGTCGATATATGAGAGATGGGATGGAGGCTTACCTGGCAATCCTTGACCTCGCTAGCTGCTTGTCCTATATATATATATATATATAATTTTTGTAAAAAAAGAAAAACAATGTACTTGTAAAAAGATGTTTTGAAAGGAATGAAGAATTTGTTTATGCCAAATTTGTTAGTGTTTGCTCATGTTTGGATTTGTGCTTTAGATGATTGGGATCAGAATATTGGGCTTGGCCTGCGTTGAGTTCAGTAGTCTGAGTTGTGTACTAGGGATCTTGGTTCCTTGAGAGTGCGCATTCGGGATCGTGCCCTTTGGATTTGGGTAGAGTCTGATAGAATACTAATCTGGAGTTTTTCCTTTCCTTACATCTCTTCATTTCGCTCGTCGCCTCAGCTTCTTTTATACCTGCACTTTTATTTCTTTTTAATTTTTTTAATTCTTGTCGTTTTTGCCCATAGTGCCTTTTCAGGTTTTCACTACGACTGGTTTTCCCGTCATTTTTGCCCATAGCGTCCTTTCGGATTTTCGCTACGTCCCGAATTTTTGTTCTTGCCTGCCCCTTGGCAGGTTATGCTTTTTTACCATTGACGCCCTTTTGGGTTTTCACCAAGTCCACTACATGCCTGCTGTTTTTACTCGAGCCGCCCTTTCGGGTTTTCAACTCGCCCCTTTTGCTTAGGCATACTTTTTTCTTTTTTTTTTTGAAGTGTCGGGAGAGAGGGAGAGACTTCCTTTATAGCTGACCAACTGGTTACCCACCTATCCTTGTCTTTGATTACAATCGCAAGTTGTTCTATGTTGGTCAGATTATTTAGAGGATATAGGATGATCTTATTTTCTTCTCCTTTTTTGCCTTCCTTTTGAGTTTTCTGTCTTTTTCTTCTTCTTCTTTTTTTCTTTCTTCCTTTTTTCCTTCTCCTTGTGGGAGGATTGATTTTCTCCTTTTTTTTGTTAATCTCCAGCTTAGCGATTGTAACCATTGACAATGTTAAGTGTGGTTACCCGTGATAGATTTTCATGTTGTCGGCATTGATGGGCTCGGGAAGATCCGCTCCTCTCATATTAGTGAGCCGGAGGGCGCCTCCTGGGAGTACAACTCGAATGATCAGCGGTCCGTCCTACGATGGTTTGAACTTTCCTCTGGGATCTGGTAGATGCGGCGATAAGATACGTTTCATGACCATGTCGCCGACTTTGAAGCTCCTCTTTTGGGCCCTCTTGTTATAGGCCTGTGCGATCCTTCTTTAATAGCATTGCGATAGGCTTAGCGCATGCATGCGCTTTTCATCTGCCAAATGCAGTTGATCGTATCTTGCTTGTTGTCACTCGCCTTCCTCAACTTCACTCTCCAGCAATACTCAGAGTGATGAGATTTCGATTTCAATTGGAAATACTGCTTCCATTCCGTAACGCGAGTTCGTATAGAGTTGCACTTGTAGCAGATCGTACCGACGTCTGATAAGCCCAGAGTGTGTATGGGAGCATTTCCGACTAGTCATGATATGTCTTGACCATTTTCTCCAGTATGTGAATGATAGTTTTGTTTGTAGCTTCGACCCCACCATTCATTTGAGGACGGTAGGGGCTTGACTGATGACGTTGGATCTTGAACTCGTCGAGGAAATCGCTCATCATTTTATTGACGAACAGAGTCCCGTTGTCTGTAATGAAGGCCCGAGGAATCTCGTACCAGTTAATGATATTGTTCTTCATGAACTTTATCATGAGATGCTGCGATGATAGTGTAGGATGCTGTCTCTATCCATTTGGTGAAGTAGTCTACTGCCACCAGGATATATTCATGCATATTTGAAGCTTTGGGGTTAACTTTGCTGATGATGTCAAGTCCCCATATAGAGAAGGGTCAAGGTGTCGTTAGGTTGTATAGCTCAGAAGCAAGCGCGTGGATCTGGTTCGTGTGCTCCTAACACTTGAAGCACTTCCTGACATGTTTGCAGCAATCTGTTTCCATCATTAGCCAGTAATAACCAAGCTGTGGGATCGTCCTTGCCATCATATGTCTGTTCATGTGTGGGTCGCTCAGTCCCTCGTGGATTTCTGACATGATTTGAGTAACTCCGTTTCATCCATGCAGCGGAGAAGCACTTGATTAAAGGATCGCTTGTAGAGGATGCCCCCGATGATCGTAAACTTAGCCACTAGCCATTGGATAGTGTGACAATCGGTTAATGCCGCTCCTTCCGGATACTTCTGATGCTCGAGATACTCTTTGATGTCTGCGTACCATGGCTGATCGTTCGAGGAGGTTTCAGCTTCGTCAATTTATAGGTAGAACGCGAGTTCCTCCTAGAGTTCGACAGTGAGTTCCCATTCAGCAATTCCTCTTGGGATTTCCAGCATCGAGGCAAGGGTAGCCAGAGCATCCGCGAACTGATTCTTAGCTCGAGGCATGTAAGAGAATGTGATCTCTTCAAAGTCCTCGGTTAGATTTTCTGGATAGACGTGATAAGGGATCAGCTTTTCATCATTGGTCTTCCAGTTGCCATTTGTCTGATTGATGATGAGCTGTGAGTCTCTGAAAACTCGCAACCTCTTCACGTTGAGGGTGATGGCTTCTCTTATACCAGTGATACATGCTTCATATTCAGCCACGTTATTGGTGCAGTGGAATGCTAATCGCCTGGAGATGAGAATTGGGACGTCATCGGGAGAGTAGAGTATTACTCCTACTCCACTCCCCTTTGAGTTTGCGGCTCCGTCGAAGAAGAGTGTTCACTCTCCAGCCTTTCTTTCTTCTTCTTCCTCGATCAGGAGGATGTCCTCGTCTAGGAAGAAGGTCTTTAGTGGTTGGTAATCAGGCAGGGAGTCTGCTGCTAAATGGTCAGCCAGTGCTTGCTCCTTTATTGCTTTCTAGTGACATAGGTGATGTTAAACTCGGAAAGCAGCAGTTGCCACTTTGCGATCCTTCCCGTCAATGCTGGTTTCTCGAACAAGTACTTTAACAGGTCCATGCGAGCGAGCAGAAGGATTGGGTCAGTGATCATGTATTATCGTAGCCATTATGTCGTCCAGACCAGGGCGAGACACGTTTTCTCTAAGCAGGAGTATTTAGCTTCATAGCTTGTGAACCATCGGCTTAGATAGTAGATTGCTTGCTCTTTTATTCTTGTATCATCGTGTTGGCCGAGGATGCATCCGATTGCTTCCACTGCGACCGAAATGTACAGCAGTAGTGGCCTACCTAGTCTAGGCAGCATGAGCACAAAGAGATTTAGCAGATACTTCTTAATCTTGTCGAAAGCCTCTTGACAGTCGTCGTTCCATTCCTTTGGCAAGTTCTTCCTTAGAAGCTTGAATATGGGCTCGCAAATAAGTGTGAGCTGTGAGATGAATTGGCTGATGTACTGGATCCTTCTGAGGAAACCCTGAATCTCTTTTTCAATTATGGGAGGCGGCATCTCAATGATTGCTTTAGTCTTAGTCTTATCCACCCGGATGTCGTCTTCGTTGACGATGAAACCTAGTAGTTTGCCTCCAGTTGCGCTGAAGATGCACTTTTGCAGGTTGAGGTGGAGCTTGAACTTTTCTAGCATGTCGAAGAGCTTCTTGAGGTCTTCAAATTGTCCTTTGATTGTACGAGATTTGACAATCATGTCGTCCACATAGACTTCTATTTCCTTGTTTATCATGTTGTGGAACAAGGCAGTCATGACTCACTAATATGTAGCTCCCGCGTTCTTCAGCCCGAAGGGCATGACTCAATAGTAGAAAGTTCTCCATGGTGTGATGAAAGAAGTCTTCTCATGATCTTCGACGGCCATCTTGATCTGATTATAGCCGGAGAAGTCGTCCATGAATGAGAAGATCTTGTGTCCAACAGTATTATCTACCAGTGTATCGATACGAGGCAGGGGAAAATCGTCTTTAGGACTTACTTTGTTGAGGTCCCTAAAGTCGATGCACATCCTGACTTTGCCGTCTTTCTTTGGAACTGGTATGATATTTGCGAGCCATTCCGGGTAGTTGGAGACTACTAGGAATCCCGCATTGTATTGCTTAATGACTTCATCGCAGACCTTCAGGGCCCATTCTGGCTTCATTCTCCGGAGCTTCTGCTTGACAGGCTTTATATTCGGCTTTGTTGGCAAGTGGTGTACCACCAATTCTTCATCGAGCCCTAGCATGTCTTCGTAAGAGAAAGCAAAGTTGGATAACCTTGGCTTCAAAAATTCCATCATCCTCTGCTTGTATTCTAGAGGTAATAATCTACCGATGCGAACTTCTCTAGGGAGTTCCGACGATCCCAAGTTCACAACTTCGAAATTGCCTGCCACAACGTTAGCCTTTGTTTCGAACCTTTTGAGCAAAACCTCAAGTTCGATAGTTGTATCATCATTTCCCTGATCACGGGCTTCATCCAAACCCATGAGTTCGAAATCTAACTCTAGATCGAAGTCGTACGAGTCGACCTCGAACTCTGGTGTTGCATGTTGTATGTTTGTCACATTGAAGTTTTCTATTGTTTTTGGTATTGGAGGTTTTTTCTGATGTTTTGTGATTTTGAGAAATATTTGATGTTTTAGTGATTTTTGGAATATCTGTTGTTTTTGTGTTTTGTGGGTTTTCTGATTATTTTTTTTTGTCGCCACGGGATCCCGAACAAGACTGTGTTACAAACCATGATTAATTTTATTTTGATTCGAGATGCCAAGTGCTATTTACATTGACCTTTTTTTTTTAAAGACCGGTATCCGTGGATGGCTTATCGGCCAATTTGATCGTTCGGGGGATGGCTAACTAACTCGGTTCTTTCCTCCTTTTGATCCTGTTGCCCTGATCTGTTTGTACCTATGGGTCATCCGTCCCGATGACCGTGATGTCTGCTGGACCAGGTTCAGAGTCTGTGTCTAACCCGTTCTTTTCGCCTAGACGTTGGAGCTCTTTAGGCTCCTCAGGTCCACACTGCGGTGGGATCCTGATGTCTGTCTAGTCAAGGGAAGGCCATTTCCCTTTCTCAATCCAATGGAGGGGTTGCTTCTGCCCCTTGGGTTGTTGAGCTGTTAGTGGGGGTATCTTCCCTTGGATGTTAATGGGGATGGGTGCCTCCCTGCTATTGTCTGTTTGTCTTGTAATGGGCACCTTTGGTCCTGGGTCCTCCATGGGTGATCCCGCTTCCGTGCCCCTAGCTTCATTTAATTGGTCCGGGAGTTTTGCCCCTAGCATGGGATGCGCTTCTGAAGCCCTGAGGATTTTGTCCCACCGTATTGGCGGCCAAATGGAATCCTGGTTAAAGGGTTCTGTTAGCTTGAGCCTTTGGAGGGGATCCTTGAGAGAGGTCACTGTGTCACCATAAACCGTTCCGGACTTGACAAATTTGATGGGTGTGCACTTGAACGGTTGTTTCCTTTTAGGCTTTGTGGGCTAATCTTCCGGCGTCGGTTGATATCCCAGTCCCTGTATTTGCTCATTTGCATGAGCTTGTTTTACTACCATACCTTTCTCACGGAAATCGGTACGGTAGTTTAGAATTAGTCGTTCAGCCGGGGGATGACGTATTCGGCAGCGAGCGGGTAGGGGTTGGCGATGGAATTCACAATTTCGAACTCGAAACTATGATATGGTATGTCACCCTCCGTATGTTGGACGTCTATCACTGGGACGTTAGGTTCTGGGATGTTGACCACTACCGGTAGAATGATCTCCTGTTCGGCCAGTACTGAAATGATTCGATTTTCCGAAGGGAATTTAACCATTTGATGGAGGGTAGCTGGGATGACTCCAACAGTATGGAGCCATGGTCATCCCAATAGAAGGTTAAACGAGGCAAAAATGTTAATGATCTGGAATGTGACAAGAGTCACGTCTGTTCCGATTTGTATCTTGATGTCTATCTCTACCTCTACTTGCCTTCGAGAGTTATCGAAGGCTCTGACACTCATGGTACTAGGCCAAAAGGATGATGGTTCGATCCCCAAACGTTCGGTAGTCCTCAGGGAGCAAATGTTTGAGCTTGATCCATTATCTATGAGTACGAGTGGGACCTTGAGATCCTTGTAACGGATGGCAATGTTGAGTGAGCGCCCATGTTTATAGCCCTCAGGTGGCAACTCATCGTTGGAAAATGTGATGGTCTGTGGTGTGAGGAGTTGTCTGATCATGCTTGCCACCATCTCAGGCGGTACATTGGGAGATATGTGTGCATTGTTCAGAGTTTTCGCAAAGATTTCTTGATGTGATCTTGATGTGCACTAGAGCTCCCAGGTGGAAATTTGTGCGGGAATGACTTTGAGCTGAGCTGCTACGTCGTAGGCGGCATCAGCTTTGTGGGTCGTTCCCGACAAGGTTCCCTGGGTTTCTTTCTGATTCTGATTGGCCCTCGTTAAGTACCGGCCATTGTTGCCTACCTCGGCACACTATGGGTAGTGCCATAGGACTGCCTTTGTGTTGTAGGAGGGAACCATCCTCCCTTCCAAGTATACCGGCTCTTGAGGCAGCACAGTTGTTATCGGTACTGCTTGCGATGGACTCGAGGATTTCCTTTGAAGTACGATTGAATCCTCGCGGGGTTTCGATTGTTCTGTAATGTGGTTCTGTGAGGGAGGGATCCTTTGGGTGTGTGCCAATTGGTGGGGTAAGAGGAGGAAGCTTCGAGATTGGACTGGAGGTGTCCCTTGCAAGATTAGCGGGGCTAGATCAGGGAGGCCTACTGGCGAATGAGAGGTTCAGTATTTGACCTGTCTGGATATGCGGGAGATGATGCTGGAAGTGCCCCTTGGAGAATAAGGGGTTGTGGGCTTAATCCGTTAGATATTGGTGGTGCCCCTTGCAGAATGAGAGGCTGAGGGTTTGACCTGTGAGGCAACGGAGATGCTCCTTGGAGGATGAGAGGTTGTACTATTAGTGCTGCTTCGAGGAATACCTGTGGCCCAGGCGGAGGTGCCTATCGATATCCCCATGTCCGATTTGTTGTATCGGGCATGATTGCCTGTATGGAGTGATGTGGGAAGGAGTACGCGGGACGTGATTCCTTGATGTTATTGATGGTAGAGGTGTCGGATGTGTTGGGTCCTGCTTGGTGTGATGGCAGAAGATTTTAGTGGATGTTGGCCTGAGCCGTAGTGTTAGCTGGTGGGGTGATCACAATCTTTTGGCTTTCGATCAAATCTTGGACCACGTGTTTCAAGACGAAACAGCGATCGGTCAGATGGCCTTGAGATTGGTGATATGCGTAATACTCGTTCTTATTATAGCTTGCCGGCAGGGGTTCGTGTGAGCCAAAATGGTGGGCCTCTAGGTTGACGTGGCTCATCGTCTGAAGGTAAGGTTCAACCCAGCCTTACCTCAAGATGGTCTTGGGTTGGCCTGGGCCAGTGCTAACTAGGCCTATCTCAAGCCCAATCCAGGACTAGACCCAATCACCTGCAGCTGGATGTATGCTACTTTAGCATGCAGCCCTGTCTTTTGCACTAGTGTTCACTCGTGCAGGACATCCGTGCCAGGTAAACTGTGGGCCCCACCATGAAGAACCCTTGTCTTGAAATCAGGCCAGTCAACTCATTGGTGGGTCATTCCTGTACGTTGAGTCAGACCATCCCATCCTTAGATTTTTAAAGTGTGGGCCCCTTGATGAATGGATCACCTGCTTTTTGTGACAGGTGATCTTGACGGTCTGCGGCACTGATCTGATAACCACAGCCATTCAATTGGAGGTATAGTGAAGAAAACGGACGATTATAAGAAAACCAACCAAAGGACCATCTACTTTTCTTCCTAGGAAAGGGTCCAATCCAAGGGATTGAACTGTACAATTGGCATGTATTTTGTGATATGGCCCATCCAAGGTAGTGTCTACATGATGAACGGTCTAGATTCTTCTTCACCAGATAGATATATATATATATATATATGGGAAAAGGTACCATGCGCTCCACCTCACGAGTCCGTCCCATGAGGTCGAGCTGTGTGGGCCCCAACGTGATGCGTTTCGAACATCTACACTATCAGTCAAATGCACCATTCCATCATGGGCCTAGGTATCAAAAATCAAGTCAATCCATGACTTTTGTGGGCCACACCACATACAAAAGTGGGGAGGGGCCATGCACCATTAAAACATTAATAATCTTTTTTTGGGCCCACCGAGATGTGGTTTGCAAATCCAGCCCATCCATTATGTGTGTCCCACTTGGATGAGGGTTCAGACCAAGTTTCAGCAGCATTCAAAACTCAGGTGGGCCCCACCAAGTGCTTTTATATGTTTTAACGGTGTCTTCACATGATTTTAGATGCTATGGCGTACCTGAGTTCCGTATATGGCTGATTTTTGGGATATCCCATAATTTAGAGGGGACCCATCAAATGCACGGTGTTGATGATCGACACGCATCACGGTGGGGCCCACATAGCTCAGTCAGATGGCCTCTATATATATGTGGGAAAAGGTACTACGCGCTCGACCTCACTATAAGCTCCCATGAGGTCGAGCTGTGTGGGCACCACCGTGATGCGTGTCAACCATCAACACCGTGCATTTGATGGGTCCCCTCTAAATTATGGGATATGCCAAAAATCAGCCGTATATGGACCTCAGGTGGGCCATACCATCTAAAATCATGTGAAGACACCGTTAAAACATATAAAAGCACTTGGTGGGGCCCACCTGAGTTTTGAATGCTGCTGAAACTTGGTCTGAACCCTCATCCAAGTGGGATACACATAATGGATGGGCTGGATTTGCAACCCACATCTCGGTGGGCCCAAAAAATGATTATGAATGTTTTAATGGTGCACGGCCCCTCCCCACTTCTGTATGTGGTGTGGCCCATAAAAGTCACGGATTGACTTGATTTTTGAGACCTAGGCCCACGATGGAATGGTCCATTTGTTTTGTTTGACGTGGCCGACCTGAGGTAAGAAAGGGCCCATCCCTAGGTACGAAGATTGAATGGTGTAGCTGAAGACTCAGATCGAGCACACATGCTACATTGGCATGTGTGCATGCATGTTGATTGACCCAGCCAACGAGCCCAGCTTAGCATGGGACCGGGCGCAGACCTGGCATCGAGGTTTGTGGGCAGAGTTCCTGCCGGCATGTAAAGGCCCAATCAATTTTTAGGCCAGGCTTGGGCTTGGGTCAATTAGCCCTTGTTTGAGGTTAGGCCTAAGTAGAGCGGTACATGAACCGAGTTAGCTGGGTTGATTTGCTCGACTCAACTCAGAAAAGCACAATTTGACCCAGTTTGAAACTGAGTTCAAGCGGCGTCGAGTTGATTTTTAGAACTCGAAAAAATTTTGAGACTGGACTCGAATAGAACATCAACTCAAATAAACTTGGATCAAATCTCGGTGACTCGATTCTTCTAATATTGATGCTGGTGCCAAGTGCTTGATGAAATGACTCAATGAAGTGTTGTTTGGGTGCATACATTCTCCGCGGGATTGGCTAGAGGCGAGGAAGGAATGGATACGAAGTAAATCACTAAAAAAACAAAACTTCACATTATAAATTTGTCCTCCAATCATGATTTTGATGTTACCCGCCAAGTGTTTCATGAAGTAAATGTATATTGCTGTTATTATTTTGCATTATGTGAAAAATCAAAGATGCACTTTATGTGTTTGAGGAAACGTCGCACAGGCTTGATCTGCCTTGAGCTACTGAGTGAACTGAGGCGAGCTGGCCAATCAAGCTCAAGGATTGAGCCACACTGAGTTTGAGCTGGGGTTAGCTACTGGCTGAGCCAAGGCGAGCTGTGTCAAGCTCGACTAGATTCGACTAGTGTACACTCTAAGCCTGAGTATATATACATGCAAACACACACACACAAAATATGCTATTAATGGTTAATTATTATTGTTTCCTATGGTGTGGTCCACCTAAGATATGGATCTGCTTCATTTTTTAGGTTCATGCCCTAAAATGAACTTGGAAAAATGAATGGACAGTGTGCATATACAATATATACATCAAGGTAGCCCACGTGCTATGGTAGTGTACCCAATCAAACCTAACAATGAAAAATAAAAATAAAAATAGCAAGACTCCATACAACGAGAACCATGGGAATAAATTCTACCCAATTGAATTTGAAAACCTTTCTAATATACCAAAAAATTATACGATTTTAATTATATAAATTTGTAATTGATGGCTTTTTAATTCATCGTACAATAAAAATGATGGTTTGAATTGCCAAAAGTCCATCCACCAATCAAAGGTTAGGATTACTTAGATAATATTATTTTTTTGAAAGCTTCTGTCTCCTCTTGCATGGGACAAAGCCCTTCCCTCCTCGCGCACGGTACCACTTTTTTAATAACATGTGAAAGTTTAACTTATTAATAATAAAAAGACTTATAGTTGTGATGCATGCGGAGCAATGAGGGATAGAAAGAGGAGGGAGATATTTGAAAGGTTTGAAAATAAGATATGAGAATGGAGAGGTGAGAAAGAATGAAATGAATGATCATATATTTGTATTGTTTGGCTGACTATAGTTAACTTGATCTATTTTAATTCAAATGTATGAAGAACATCTTACATTTATCGTGGTGGCTTCACAGATCCTTTATCGCATAATCTTCTTAATTAAATGACTACATGAAAAATTAAAAAGATAAGAAGTCTGTAGGTTATATGAATTAAAAGAAATGGAAACAAAAAAATACACACACACACACACACACACACACACACTCAGTGTCATCAAATCTCAACCGCAGCATGCAAGCAATTATATTTTTATAATAAATTTACCTTCTTATAACCAATGTGGCGAAGATTAATTACAAGGAAAAAATGTTTAAAGCCATTGGTTTTCTCCATTGTAGAGGGGGAGTGAATTAGCTGCTCGTGGGTGTTACCCTAATCATGTGGGGCTCACCTTGATGTATTTGTTGTATATTCATGTTGTTCATATATTTTGCTATCTCATTTTAAGATGAGACCCCAAACTTAAGAAGATCCAAATCTCAAGTAGACTGTATCATTGGAAACAATGACGAATAAGCACTAAAAACATTTTATGAGCCACAAAAGTTTTGGATCAAATTAATATTTGTATTTTCCCTTCAACCAGATTTTCTTGGCATTATTAACAGGCTAGATGAAAATAAAAATTAGGGAAACCTTAGGATGGGCCATTTGCAATTTTTAATGGGGAGGCACAAAATCACCCATGTTTCCTGGGTAGGGATTAGCTGGTGTACCACACACCACCGATATGGTTGGTGTGTTGAGGTCACCAAGTTCTATGGGTCCCATCATGAGGTATGTGTTATATCTAAACTGACTGTTCATTTGGCAATCTCGTTGTAAAGCTCAAGCCAAAAAATAAGACAGATCCAAATATCAAGTAGACCACACTTCAAAAAGTAGCGGGGGATTGAACGTCAACCATTGAAACCATTTTGTGGGTCACAAGAGTTTTGGATCAATATGATATTTGTTTTGTCTCTTTATCCATGTATGTGTGACATTATGAACAGATTGGATGGAAAATAACCGTTATGGTGGGCCATACAAACGTTTTAACGGTGAGAATCATTATCCCACTGCCATTTGTGGTGTGGTCCATTCAAGCTTTAGATACAACTCATTTTTTAAGCTTATGATCTAAAATGATCTCTCCAAATGGATGAACGGAGTGGATATAATAAATATATCATTGTGTGGCCCATGTAACTTTGATCTCCTTTGAACCGTTCGTACAACTCGAGCTCGATGAGTGTTAGTGTTCGTCTTCGCACGACACGCACCCACACCAGCCATATTAGTAGTGTGTGGTACACCAGCCAATCCGCTTCCTGTTTCCTGTTGTGTGGCCTACTTGAGATTTGGATTTTCATAATTCTTGGAACACCATCCTAAAATGGACTGTAGAAACCGATGTACGGTGTGGATACATATCAAATCATCAAGGTGGGCCCACGGTGATGGTAACACCGAATCCGCTCCCATTGTAGAGATTATTTCTTTATGCTATACCGGCTAAAGTTGGAATCCGATTGGCTACTGACCCTGCCACTAGCCAATGGATAGTAGTGGGTGCTATGTGAGCCCCACCATAATGTATGTATTTCATCCATTCCGTCCACACATTCTTCTGTATCATTTTATGGCATGAACCCAAAATTAAGGTTGATTCAAATCTCAAGTGGACCGCACAGTGTTGATTGAACGCCCACCATTAAAAACTTTTCAAGGCCAAAAGAGTTTTGGATCAAGCTGATATATATTTTATCCTTCATCCAAGTCTGTATGACCTAATCAATAGGTTGGATGTCAAATAACCATTACATTGGGCTAGGAGATTTTTAATGGTGGACATCCAATCACTACTGTTTTTCCATGGTGTGGTACACTTGAGATTTATATCTACCTCATGTTTAGTATTAAGCTCTGAAATTATCTTTCAAAATGTATGGACAGCGTGGATAAAATACATAAATCATGGTGGGGTCCACATAGCACGGTCCACTAGCAACCTGGCAGATGGCAGCGTCCCTAGCCAAACCGCTAAAGTTGTGCCAAGCCAGACATTTTATATATATATATATATATATATATATATATATATATATATATATATATATATGGAAATGGTTCCATGCAGTCACTCCCATGAGGTCGAGATGTGTGGCCCCACCATGATGCATGTCGAACATCAAAACCGTGCATTTGATGGCTCTGTTTACATTATGGGATATGCCAAAAATCAGCCGTATAAGGGAACTCAGGTGAGTTATACATCTAAAATCATGCGAAGGCATGCCTAAAACATATAAAGTCACTTGGTGGGGCCCACCTAAAATTTTGATATTTCTAAAACTTTGTCTGACCCCTCATCCAAGTGGGATACACATAATGGATGGACTGGATTTGCCAACCACATCTCGATGGCCCAAAAAATGATTATGAATGTTTTAATGGGAGGGTAACCATTCTCAACTTTTGTATGTGGTGTGGCCCACACAAGTCATGAATTGTTTTGATTTTTAAGAACAAGGTACACCATGGAATGTTACATATGACTGATGGGGTAGATGTTCGACAACACACATCACGGTGGGCACACTTCCCATGAGGTCGACCACGTAGAACCATTTCCATTACAGAGAGAGAGAGAGAGAGCGCCACCAACATTCTATATAAATCCATGCACCCCACCTTCTCCACATCATACTCAAACCTCTTCTATCACCTTCTCCATTCCTCCAATGGCCTCTTCTCTACTCTTCTCCGTCACAAGGCGCGACCCCGTGTTAATTTCCCCCGCTAAACCCACACCCCATGAATTCAAACACCTTTCCGACATAGATGATCAGGAAGGCCTCCGTTTCCAGATCCCTGCCATACAGTTCTACCGCAATGATCCTTCAATGGGAGAGCGAGACCCAGCACAGATTATCAGGAATTCTATAGCTGAGGCCCTCGTTTTCTACTACCCATTAGCCGGTAGGCTTAGAGAAGGGCCTGACCGGAAACTGACGGTGGAATGCACCGGTGAAGGTGTAGTGTTCATCGAAGCTGACGCTGATGTCAGCCTCAAGGAGTTCGGAGATGCACTGCAGCCTCCATTCCCATGCTTTGAGGAGCTTCTCTATGACGTACCTGGCACGGGAGAAATCCTCAACTGCCCTTTGATTTTAATTCAGGTGATTAGATCTTTAAAATCCATGCCACCTATCCGTTTTATCATATCATTTTAGAACAGAGATAAAAATTGAAGCGTATCAAAAGAAAGCTCAAGTGGACCACACCAAAGGAAAGAGTGGGGATAGTGCGTCTATGGTTGAAAATTTTCTAAGAGTGGGGGCCATCTTGATGAATTTATTATATATCTTCGTTGTTCACCCATTTTTACGGTTCATTGTAGGTGATGAGTTTAAAAATGAAGCGGATCCAAATTACAAGTGGACCACACTATAGGAAACAGTAAGATTCAATGCCCCACCATTAAAAACTTCTTGTAGGTAACAAAATGATATAGGGTGGGTCCCGAATAATTTCATGGCCAAGATGGACCATAGAAGGCCCGTTCAGAGATGAAGATGATTTAGACCGTTAGAACTTAAAATGGACGTATTTCACAGTCTAGAATGATTTATTAGACATACCATATATGATTTTAGGGTAAGACGAGCTACTTTAGCCGCCTCTCAACCCTGCTATACGGTTGCCCACGCTAAATTTGCGATATTCTATTTTTTACTATTTTTAGTAAGTTTTAGGCCCTATTTATTATATCTAAGGTCTAAAGCTGGAATATGAAATATGAAGCCTGAAATTGAAATATGAATATGAAGTCTACATCTGAAGTTGAAAAACTTGTTTGATAATAGTTGCTGAGGTTTGAAAATTTAGTATTGAATTTGAAACAACTAGTTTGTCAACAAATGTCTAAAGCATCTGAAATCTATTAATTTGACATATTTGCCCATATGTCCTATTTGAGGATGTTTTACATTATGAAGAAATTATCTTTTATTAAATGAAAATTAAATCATTAAGTTAATATCCATTTAATTCAAATAAGCTAAAGTAGTTAATAGAAAATTTAAATATCATTATACAAAAACAGATCAAAAAATAAAAAATAAAAAAAATTAATGATCGCATGTATAAGTATGGCGGTAATTTCTTCCCGCATATTAGACATAATAGTTTATTCAAAGTCTCTAAACACTCCTTTCACTTCAAGCATATTATTCTCTAATACGATATTCATCTCCCAAAAAACATTTTCATTATTGTATTGTTGGAAGATTGGATCAGAATTGGATTCTTCTCAGATGTAGTCGTGTAGTGTCATACATGCAATAACTATGTATCTTTGCTTCTTAAAGACAACTGTCAATAAAAATAAAAATAAAAAAATAAAAATTCTCAAAATTACTCCATTTTGCCATCTCATTTTAAGGCATGGGCCCAAAAATGAAGTAGATCTTAATCTCTGGTTGACCATACCATAAGAAATGGTAACACAATGGTGCTCACCTTGGGTGGATTGTGTGGATTAGGTGCTACCCCACCAGGATGCGGATTTCCGGCTAAAGGTTCCAGTTCTGGGATGCAAGGTGTGGCCCACTATGATGTTTGTGGGAAATCTACCCAGTCTGCTTATTTTGTGAGATCATTTTAGAACCTTCCACTAAAAAATAGGTGGATCAAAAACTCAAGAAGGCCACACAAGAGGAATCAGTTGAAATTCAATTATCACCATTGAAATATTCATTTGGCCACAAAAGTTGTATCATGTTAAGTTTTTTGTGTTTTCACTTCATCCCAATGAGAATTACCTTGTAAACAGTTTGGATGGCCTATAAACATCAAGGTTGAGCCCAGAAAGGTTTCAACGACAATAATTTCTTTCCCCAATATTTCCTCGTGTATCACATTTGAGTTTTGGATCCACCTCATTTATGGTGGAATGTCCTAAAATGAGTTTGCAAAATAGATGGGCAGAGTGAATTTCTCACAAACATCACCGTGAGCCCCAACTTGCATCCCATCATTGGAATTTCCTACAAAAGGCTTTCCCAATAAATTCTCATCCCCCACCAAGACATAGCTAGATATGGAAGGTCATGTTACGGTCTTCATAGGGCCCACCGTGATCTATATCTTTAATCCATTCCATCCATTTATTTTTACAAATCATTATAGATGACCACCCATAAAAGGAGATATATCAAAAGCTTTAGTGTACCACACCACATGAAGTAGTGGGCATTGAACTCTTATCATCTAAAAATTCCTATGGCCCATCATGATGTTTATTTTCCATCCAACCTGTTTATAAGGTCAGCCCATCATGATGTTTATTTTCCATCCAACCTGTTTATAAGGTCACATAGAGCTGTATGAAGGAAAAATAAATAAATATTAGCTTGATCCAAAACTTCTATGGCCCTTAGAAATTTTCAACAATAGCCTTTAAATCTCTATAGCTTGATGTGGTGTGATTCATTGAGCCTCAGATGTATCTCATTGTTGGTATCATGCCTTAAAATGATCTTTCAAAATATATGAACAGTGTGGATAAAATATATAGATCAAAGTAAGCCCTATAGATCCCCTAGATCAAAGTAAGCCCCATAGAGCCCCTGATTGGACCGTTAGGTAGGGTGGATCCTATGTTACTCAGTACACATTTACCGTACTGAGTAAATTCTGTTGGGCTCACGGTGAATGCGTGTGGTTTATCCATGAGCTCGGATTGCATACTGAGTTACGCTCTTATCGTACTGAGTAAACTCAATTGAGTCCGCCTTGAAGGTATGTGGTCTATCTACACCGTCCATCTGTTTTTCTGTCTAATTTAAGGGTTGAGCCCAAAATTGAAGCATATACAAAGATCAAGCGGATCACACCACAAAAACAGTGTGGATAATGATTTCCACCGTTGAAACCTTTCTAGGCCCCACAGTGATGTTTATTTGTCATCCAACCTGTTCATAAGATCATATAGACATGGATGAATGGAAAACACAAATATAATCTTGATGCAAAACTTCTGTGGCCCCCCAAGAATTTTTCAATGGTAGACTTTCAATTCAACTATTTCCTGCGGTGTGGTCCATTTGAACATTATGTATGATTCGTTTTTAGTCTCGAACCCTAAAATTATCTGGTAAAATTGATGGAAGGAGCCGATCAGATACATAAATCATGGTGGACCTTACAGAGTTTACTCAAGTTACTCACTAGGTAATCCACATCCTTTATCCACACCTTACATCTGTTTTTCTAGATCATTTTATGGGTTGAACCCAAAATTGAAGCATATTCAAAGCTCAAGTGGACCATATTACAAGAAACAGGAAATAGTGGGAGTATTAATTTTCACCGTTGAAACCTTCCTACGGCCCACAATGATGTTTATTTGCCATCCAACCTATTCTTAAAATCATCATAGACATGGATAAATGGAAAACACAAATATCGGCATGATCTAAAACTTCTGTGTCTCCAATAAATTTTCAATGTTAGACATTCAATTCATGTTGTTTCCTATGGTGTGTCTCCAATAATTTTTCAATGGTAGACATCCAATATCAGCATGATCTAAAATCATCACGGTTTCTTGTTGTATAATCTACTTGATCTTTGGATATGCTTCAAATTTGGGCTCAACCCCGTAAATTATATAAAAAAACGGATGGATGGACGGTGTGGATGGCGCCTACATACATTCAAGGTGGGCCCAACTGAGTTTGCTTAGTATGGTAAGAGCATACTAGCTCAGTACGTAATCCGATTTGGATAGGGATTGCTAGAGCTGGGCATCGGTTTGAGTCGGATCAGATTGGGTCCAACCCGATCAGATCCGAAATCTGAACGGCTTGACTCGAACTCAATCTGATCCGGGACTGAGTTCGGGTCACCTGACTCGAACAGATTCGAAATTTGAATGGGCTGATCCGAGTCCGAGTCCGACTCGGTGAGAAAACCGAATCGGATCTTCAAACCAAACCCCAATCGGATTAACAGAGCCCTGAAAATGACAAAATAATATTAATAAAATTACTGGAACAGAAACGAAATGGAGGAAAGGATCTTCACCGTAGGTGGCCACGTGGAGGCTGTCACGGATCGCTTGAGCTGAAATAGGGGTTTGGTATGATGAAGATGAAGGTGCGACGATTGGCTGATGATAGATGTCGATGGAAGAATCGGAAGGGTCTGGACATGAATGTCAAGCACTGGGCTGATCCCATGCCTATCCTTGCCAACCATGATTTCTTCATTGCTGCGTTCCTCGCATCCTCTTGAGCCACATCAAAAAGCTGGAGCAAGTTCTCTATGCATCCAAATGATGTAATGATCCGAAGATTACACATGACCTTGACTGCAATCTGGGTGCTCTGGTTCTACGCCTTGATGAAGTTTATAGAAAGGCCTGAGAGTAGAACCATTCGAGTGTAGAAGCATAGGATCGTTAGCGGTTGGACGACGATCATGACTAGAGCGAGCTTCCATGCCACGATGAGGCCCATCGCCATTGCGATTATCACAGCGGATGAGGTTTGCACAAGCAATGAGACCCTATTTGCAACAAGTGATTTCACCATTGAAGCCTCATTGCCGTCTGAAACGTTAGGATCTTCTCAAGCATCCTTAGTCGGATTCTTCTTGTTAGGCGCTCTCCCATGTAGGCAAAATTGTAGTGCTGTGAGAGGTTGACGATGATGGAAAGGATTGAGAGTGAGAAGAAGATTAAGGAATAGCTGCGGATGTGGGACCGCACTTCGCTGTGGCTTGGGAGGAAGTAGGGTGAGAGAGGCGGTTGAGCAGGTTAGGGGAATTAGGGTAAATAATATATATGTATTTATACTACCTGCTCTGGGTCGGGTCGGGTCGGGTCTGGTCGGTCCGGGTCATTTCGGTCCGGATTTTTAGGTCAGATCGGTCCGGATACACCACTATCCAGACCCAACCCAATAAATGATCGGATCTGTCCATCCAGACTCGATCAGGCCCGATCTGGCCGTCGGTTCTATTCAGATCGGTACCGAGTTGGGTCGGGTTGGGTCGGATCCACCAGATCGGGTCCAATATGCCCACCTTTAGGATTGCCTACCTACATGGATGTTGCTATTGAATAGTGTTGTGTGGCCCACCATAATATATGTGTTTTATCCATACCGTCAATCCATTTTTTTCATATCATTTTTGGGAATGATTTAAAAAAAAAGAGTAAGATCCAAATTTCATGTGGATCAAACCATAGGAAATAGTGGTGATTAAATGCCCACTATTAAAAGCTAATTAATGGGACCAAAAAAAAGTTCTGGATGAACCTAAGTATTTTCCCTTTATTCATGTGTGTGACCTAATCAACAAGTTAGATGGTAAATAGACATTACAATGGGCCTAGGAAGTTTTCAATGGTGCGCACTCAATCACCACCATTTTCTTGTGATGCGGTCTACATGAGATTTGGATCTATCTCATTTTTATGCTAGTGCATTAAAATGATAGGGAAAAACATATGAACGATGTGGATAAAACTCATATATTATGATGGGGGCACACAGAGCATTGTTCTCTAGGCTCCTCGTTGCTGGCATTGTGAGAAGGGAAACCACATGGATCCACCGATGCCACGTTCAGGGCTAGAGACCGACGGCCGTGTCAGTGGCTGTTTGGGGCCCACTATGATGTATATATTTTATCCACACTTTTCATCCACTTTTCTATATCATTTTGTGGCATAAGATTTTAAAAAAAAAAAAAAGAAAAAAAAGAAAAAAAAAAGAAGAAGAGGTAGATACAACGCTCAATTGGGCAACACTACAGGAAATAGTGGAAATTAGGCACTTACAGTTGAAAACTTCCTAGGGCACAAAAGACCATAATCAAGTTGATATTTGTGTTTTCCTTTCTTCATCAAGGTATGTGTGACCTTATAAAAAGGTTATATGGGAAATAAATGTCACATTAGACGCTAGGAAGGTTTTAACAATAGTTATTCAATTTCCATTGGTTTCTACAGTGTGGTCTACTTAAGCTTTATATGTGCCTCATTTTTGGGCTCATGCTCTAAAATGATCTAAAAAGGTTGATAAATGGTATGGATCTAACACATAAATCATGGTGGAGCATAAAGAAGTTTTACCCGTTAAAAGTTGGGTTATTTATTATGCAATTCATACCAAAGAGAGAAAAAATCTCCTTAGCAACTTTAAGGAGAGGTGATTTTGAAAGCAATTTTTTTTTTTTTAAAAAAAATATAAGAATTCATGGAGGGCATTCTGTATTCCCCATTAAGCTAGGCCTCTATCGTCGAAAAAATTCAATGGAAAATCATATAACACTTTCCGAATTCTGTGTTAACAAACAACACTTAACATGGAGTGTTTTCTCAACTATATATTAAGTAATAATTTTCAAGGTTAACAAACATGCCCTTACTTTAATTATATATAACTCTTTGTACATCAGGCTTTAGTAGTTGTGTCCAACACAAAAATTGCTTAGAAAAATTAGAGAAACGTCGTGGTTCCACCAAATAGAACACTTACTATTTTTTAGCCAAAAACCATGCGCACCAAGTAGGAATCACGAACGTCTATAAATAGTAAGTTTACTATTTATAGTAAGTCATGATTTATAGGAGTTATAGTTGTAGTATGATTTCGAAACTTCTACCAAAGCTTAGTATCCATATTTAAAGGGTTGTAAATTGGTCTATTTGGATCATCAATCAATTTACGAATTTCTAGAAGTTATTTTTTATTTTCTACTTTTCCTCGTGGATTCGATGCATCTATGTGAGGAGTCCAATGAAGTTCTGTGGATTCGGAACGGTCATCCCTTGAGGAAGACGGTGCTCGACCTCAACATGTCCTCTCTGTGTTACAAAGGTTTCAGGTCAAGCTAATATTTGAATTTTACCTTCATCCATCTAGGTCTGTGTGGCCTTACAAGCATGATGGCAAGTAAACATAATGGTGGGCCCTAGTTGATTTTAATGGTGGGTGCCCAGTCAACATTTTTTCTTAGGGTGTGGCCGATTTGCGAGTTGGGTCCACTTAATTTATGAAATCATGCTCTGAAATGAGCTTGAAAAATGGATGGATAGTGTGGATATACAATACATATATCAATGTGAACCCCGTGGTCAGGGTTGCACTGTGTTTGGTCAGGCTGATGCCGCACCTAATTTGTTTATAAATTGAGAATTGTTGACTACTCAAGGAACCATGTCTTGAGTTCAATAGTTCTATTGGTAGGACCATGGGTCTTTCATCTACACCATTGATAGATGGATGATAGAGTTTATGGCCCATGTGCCGAAAAGCATTCAATCACAAGATCCGATCTATCAGATATATGGTCTTTTCTTTTGTTGCATGTGATCGTTGTTATACATCTACTTGCATATCACTGATTGAACGGATAGGATTGTCCTGTCAATGATTTTTTGGGCATGGGCCATCCATGCATGATTAAATCAATGGCATGGATCACATAACCATGCCGCCGTCAAGGGACCGTATTATGAGGTGGAGGATGGTTATAGGTTGGAGGATGGTATACTTCCACAAGTCGTGGTTTTCCTGTGTGTTAAGCTTATTTCAGGACATGAAACTAAGGCCCCGTTTGTTGAATCTGAAGTCTAAAGACTGAATCTAAAATCTGAAGTAGAAAAAAAAAAAAAAAACTTGTTTGGTAACTATGGCTGAAGTTTGAAAATTAAGTACCGAATTTGAAACAATCTGTTCGTTAACAAACATCTGAAATGTCTAAAATATGTTAATTTGACACATTTGCCCCTATCTATCTCCTGTTTGGAAATGCTTTACATTATAAAGAAATTATTTTTTATTAAATGAAAATAAAATTATTCTATTTAATTTAAATAAACTATAAAGTACTTGATAGAAAATTAAAATATCATTATTCATAAAAACAGATGAAAAATTAATGATTTGCATGTATAAATTTACTTGCAATTTTAATAAATTTACTTGATTAAAATAAATAGAAAATACAAAAAATCAAGAAAATCAAGTCAATCTTCAAAGATAGAGAGACTATAATACCTGTCGAAGAGAAATATTTATAATCTTTTATAAAGAAGCTGAAAAAATAATTGATGATGCAATAGATAAGTGAATGAGAAGCCTGTTGTATTTTATAAAAAAAATAAATGTGAATTGGTACTAAACCAGATGATTTCCCGCCAACTTTGATCTCCTTAAAACCATTCATACAACTCGGAGCTTGATGAGCCCCATATAGGATTCTAATACAGGAACTTCGTGCGAAGAGGAGAGGACGCGGATTTCCTACTAAAGCCTTTCGCAGGGAACTTAGGTGGGACCCATCATAATGTTTGTCAGGAATCCACTCCATCCATCCATTTTGTGAGCTAATTTTAGGAGATTAGACCAAAATTGAATAGGATTTAAGACTCAAGTGGGTCGTACTAAAGGAAAAGGTATTTAGAGAAACTCCTACCATTGAAACCTCCCTGATTCGACAATGATGTTTACATGCCATCCATTCCGTTCATAACATCATTCCTACTGGATTGAATTGAAAACACAAATATTAGCATGATTCAAAACTTCAGTGGCCCCACGAATATTTCAACTGTGGACGTTTAATTATCACGTTTTCGGCCCACTTGAGCATTGGATACGGTTCATCTTTGGCCTCATGTCCTAAAATGAACTCACAAAACGGATGGACAGTGAGGATTTCTCACAAACATCCTAGTGGCCCCACCTGCGTTCCCAGCACAGGAACTTCTCGCAAAAGGCTTTCGCAGGAAATCCGCGTCCAAGACGGAAACGGATTGGCTACTCCCCTAGCCACTAGCCCGGTGGCTAGTGGGCGGTGCTCTGTGGGCCCCTCTATGATGTATGTGTTTCATCCATTCCATTCATCCATTTTTACAGATCATTTTAGTGCTTCACGCCAAAAATTAGAGGGGTATAAATCTCAGGTGGACCACACCAAGATAATAATGATTGGATATGCACCATTAAAATCCTCCTAAGGCCCACTGTATGTTTATTTGACATCCAATCTTTTTATTAGGTCATATAGGCCCAAATGAAGGGAAAAAACAAAGATCAGCTTGATCCAAAACTTTTATGGCCCCCAAAAGGTTTTTAATGGTTGACGCTCATTCAACACTGTTCCTATAATGTGGTCCACTTGAGATTTTGATATAACTAATTTTTTGTCCCATACCATGAAATGATCTGAAAAAATAGATGGATGGCATAGATGAAACCATACATCATGGTAGGGCCCACAGAGCACCGACCACCAACCATTGGCTGGTGGTAGGGGGAGCATCCAATCCGTTCCCGTCCAAGACGAGCGCTGACACTCCTCGAGGTCCGAGTTGTACGAACGGTTCAAAGAGATCAAAGTTACATGGGCCCTACAATAATGTATTTATTATATCCACACCGTTCATCAAATTTTCGAGATAATTTTAGAGTATTATCCAAAAAATGAATCATATCCAAAACTCAAATGGACCACACCAAAAATAGCAGCGAGATAATGATTTTCACTGTTAAAAAATTCACAGGTCCCACTGTAACGTTTATTTTCCATCTAATCTATTCATAAGGTCAAAAATATCTAGATGAAGAGAAAAAACAAATTTCATATTAATCCGAAACTTCTGTGACCTCAAAAGGGTTTTAATGGTAGACGTTCAATCCCCCACTGCTTTTTGCAGTGTGGTCTAGTTTTTCTTTAGATCTGTCTTATTTTTCAGCTCAAGCCTTACGACGAGCTCGAAAAATGGATGGACGGTTTGGATATAACAAATACATCATGATGGGACTCAGGATTGACGGTGTGGATGTAAAGATACATCACGGTGGGCCTGCCCACAGAACTGCCCGTTCGAAGCTAGGGACAGGCGGGGGTAGTACGCAATCTGTGTCCCAACGGTTCAAAGAGAACAAAGTTACATGGGCCACTGTGATGTTTTTTTACCATCCAACCTATTCATTAGGTCATGTAGACATGGATGAAGTGAAAACACAAATATCAGCCTGATCTGAAACTTCTCCAGCTCTTAAGAAGTTTTTAACGATGGACGTTCAATCCCCACCTTGTGGTCCCATTAATCATTGGACCTGCTTCTTTTATTGGCTCACACCTTAAATTATCTGAAAAAGTTGACGGACGATGTGGATCAAACACATAAATCATGGTGGGGCATAAAGAAGTTTCACAGGTTAAAGGTTGATTTTGTATTGCACAAACAATTTAAAAGAAAAAATTGCCATAATAATTTGAAAAGGGGTAGTTTTGGAAGCAAAAATTTTTGTTTAATGAAAAATCACGGAGCGCATTCCGCGTTCACCATTAAGCCAGACTCCTATCACGGAAAGAATTCAGTGAAAAACCACTTAGCGCTTTCTATCTTCTGCGTTAACAACGCATTAACAAACACCACTAAATACGAAAAATTTTTCCAATTCCGCGTTAAGTACAAAAATTAAGCGTTAACAAACACAGCCTAAAAATGGGACAGACCAAGACGGACGCGCATTGCATCCGACCCCGCCTATCTTCAGCTGGGAGTGGGGAACGGCTTCAAGTGGCCACCGTGATGTATGGGTCTTATCCAGACCGTTCATCCATTTTTTTTCTTATCATTTTAAAGAATAATCCCAAAAAATGAGGCCAATCCAAGGCTCAAGTGGACCACACCACAGGAAGCAGCAGTGATAATGATTCTCACCAATGAAACTTTTCTAGGGCCCATTGTGATGTCTATTTGCCATCCAACCTATTTATAAAGTTACACAGACATGGATGAAGAGAAAAATACAAATATCAGCTCCATCTAAAACTTCCGTGGCCCCCAAAAAAATTTCAACGGTAAGAGTTTAATCCCAATTGTGTAGTCCACTTGAGCCTTGAATCTGCCTCATTTTTATTTATATTTTTTGTTTATAACATATAATGATACGAAAAAAAAAAATGAATGGACAATGTAGATAAGACCCATCCAACATGGTGGCCGCTCAAAGCTGTTGCCCGTCTCCTAGTTGGAGAGAGTGGGGTAGGACACAATCCTCGTCCATCCAAGCCTTAAATGGGCCCACTTTTTTTCCTAGTTCCAATAGTAGTCTATTTTTCTCTAATTTTTCCTCTAGTATGATCCACTTGAGTTTTGGAACTATATTATTTTTGTCCCATATTCTAAAATGAGCTCAAAAAACAGATGAAAAAGTCGAATTTCTCACAAATATCAGGGTGGGGCCCACCTAAGTTGCAGTGCAGAAACTATGCACAAAGAAATCTACATCCGTTGCTGCACTAATTATCTAGTGTGGCATTCAAGGCAGTGATATTTTTGTCTCATTTTAGGCAACTTTCCTGTTAGAGAACCATGTAAGGAATATTTCGAAAATATTTTCTTTTTTAACATTGGACCACACTATAGGGTTATTTTGGTCAAATTTTCTAATGTTTATTTATTATTAGAGGTGGGTATATTGAACCCGATCCGGTGGATCCGACCCGACCAGACCCGACTCGGTACCGATCTGAACAAAACCGACGGCCAAATCAGGCCCGATCGAGTTTGGATGGACAGATCCGATCATTTATCGGGTCGGGTCTGGATAGTAGTGTATCTGGACCGATCCAACCCGAAAGTCTGGACCGAAATGACTCGGACCGACCAGACCTGACCCGACCGGGAGTGGGTAGTAGAAATACATATTTTTTTACCCTAATTTCCCTAACCTACTCAGCCGCCTCTCTCGCCCTACTTCCTCCCAAGCCACAGCGAAGTGCGGTCCCACATCCACAGTTATTCCTTAATCTTCTTCTCACTCTCAATCCTTTCCATCATCGTTAACCTCTCACAGCACTACAATTTGCCTACATGGGAGAGTGCCTAACAAGAAGAATCCGACTAAGGATGCTTGAGAAGATCCTAACGTTTCAGACCGCAATGAGGCTTCAATGGTGAAACCACTTGTTGCAGATAGGGTCTCATTGCTTGTGCAAACCTCATCCGCTATGATAATCGCAATGGCGATGGGCCTCATCATGGCATGGAAGCTCGCTCTAGTCATGATCGTCGTCCAACCGCTAACGATCCTATGCTTCTACACTCGAATGGTTCTACTCTCAGCCCTTTCTATAAACTTCATCAAGGCGTAGAGCCAGAGCACCCAGATTGTAGTCGAGGCCGTGTGTAATCATCGGATCGTTACATCATTTGGATGCACAGAGAACTTGCTCCAGCTTTTTGATGAGGCTCAAGAGGATGCGAGGAATGCATCAATGAACAAATCATGGTTGGCAGGGATAGGCATGGGATCAGCCCAGTGCCTAACTTTCATGTCTAGACCCTTCCGATTCTTCCATCGACACCTATCATCAGCCAATCGTCGCACCTTCATCTTCATCATACCAAACCCCTGTTTCAGCTCAAGCGATCCGTGACAGCCTCCATGTGGCCACCTACGGTGAAGATCCTTTCCCTCATTTTGTTTCTGTTCCAGTGATTTTATTAATATTATTTTGTCATTTTCAGGGCTCTGTTAATTCAATTAGGGTTTGGTTTGAAGATCCGATTCGGTTTTCTCACCAAGTCAGACTCGGACTTGGATCAACCCATTCAAATTTCGAATCTGTCCGAGTCAGGTGACTCGGACTCGGTCCCGGATCGGATCAAGTTCAAGTCAAGCTGTTGAGATTTCGGATCTGATCGGGTTGGACCCAATCTGATCTGACTCGGACCGATGACCAACTCTATTTATTATCCAAACTGTAAATAAAGTCACTCAAACTTAGATGAAGGGAGAACACAAAACTCAACTTAATTCAAAACTTCTGTGGTCTAGATAAGTTTTTAATGGTGGGCGTTCAATCACCCCTGTTCGTGGAAAGTGTGGTCCGCTTGAGTTTTGGATTTGCTTCATTCTTCGGTTCAGGCTCCTAAACGAGGGGACAAAACAGATAGATAGAGTAGATATAAAATACATACATCACGTTGGACCCTACAGTGCCCAACACATCAACACATCACGTTGGGCCCCACTCATGACCGGTTGCTCTCTGATTGCAACCAACATTCAAGGAAGCCCAGATCTCATGCTCCTCATGTGCTGCCTAGAGAGCTCGGCCTATCCTTTCCTGACCTTCCAAAAAAGCTCAATGGGCCTTACCAGGATGAATGTATTTTATCCACGCCATCCATCCATTTTCTTAGCTCATATTAGGACATGTGCATAAAAATAAAAATAACTCAGGTAGACCAAACTACAAGAAGTAGTGGTGATTCAACATCCACCATTAAAAACTTCTTGGCCACTGCAAAAGTTTTGTACATTGCTGATACATGTGTTTTCCCTTCATCCATATCTCTGTGATCTTATCAATTGATTGGATGGAAAATAATCATGACAGTAGGCACTAGGAAGTTTCTAACCGTGGGTGAATCTGCCTAATTTTTCGGATCATGAAAAAATAACCAGAAGGCATGGACAAAACACATCCATTATGGTGGGGCCAACAAAGCTTGTCCAACATGTAGTATCACATGGGCCAATATGAAAGTAAAGCCTGATGCTTAACAGATCTCGTTGAAATTATATCAGTTAAAATGCTCGATATACAGTAAGGAATTCAACATATCACCGAATAATCACCAATTTGGGTTGAAATTTTAGGCAGATGTATGCCAGCCAGGTTGAAAATATGAATCCAATGATGACTTTCTTTGCCAAAAGAACACCCATGGTGCCAACTATCACACTTCGAAATTTGGTTTCCGACTTCCTGACCCGAATCTGAATTCATGAGCTGTGAGTTAGACTTTAAAGAAAATATATGTCACAAGCCATGTTATTTTCATGATTTTCAAGGCAATCAAAGTAACTAAAAGGGGTCCAAAAACATATCATTAAATAACATCAACAAATCAAATCCTTGAATATTTAATTACATTTATATTAAAAATAATTAATAATAACATACATTGAATTTTAATTAATTTCTAAACAAATAAGGAAAAAAGGCTTCAATCTTACCCAACTGATTCTTCATATACAAACCCAACAAAATAATATATACGGGTGTGAGTGCGATGGCTCGTAGGGTCATATCCTTCCCAAAATTGAAAATTCTATAATAATATTAATATAACTCAACAACATAAACAAGACTAATAGCAAGTATTGAATCAAAATTTTATATGACAATAATAACAATTCATAATATAAAAAAAAATAATCTAAGACAATCATCCAAGATAACCCATGTGTGTTGATCCTTTTAGGGAATGACCCTTTGCAAAGCACCGGTGTTGATCCTTTTAGGGAATGACCCTCGGCAGAGCATTAGTTAATAAACTTTTAAGGCAAATACCCAGGGCAGAGCACCTATGTATGCATATCATTTAGGGAATCATCTAGGGCAGAGTACCTGTGCCGATCCTTTCGGGAATGACCCTGGGCAAAGCACCTGTACCATGCCGATCCTTTCGGAAATGACCCCAAACAGAGTACCCGTAACAAAATAATATAATGGACCTTTTAAGACAGAGCACCCGTTAAATAAAAACTATAATGATCATTCGAGGCAAAGCACCCATAATTTAAATCTATTCTTCAACATATAACAACAAAATGAATTCATTCTTCAACACATAATAACTTAAATAATGTAAGATTAATAAATTCAATATATAACCCATAATGATAATTCAATAAAAATCCAAAATGCGTAATCATTAATCAAATGAATTAAATTTAAAACATGTAACAATTAATTAAATAAATCTAAAACCTGATACAAAGAGTTAAATAAATCTAAAACATGTAACAATTAATCAAATAAACAAAATCCGTAAGTTAACGTAACGGTATAGTGTAGGCAGGGTTTTCAACTGGGAAGATCTCCTACCTGATTTATTGTTTTAGATTTGATATGATGTTTGGTTTAATCACCACTAGAGTTACAATGTGAACAGATAATCCCTTAAAGATTCATTTTGACGTTTCGACAACGATAATAATGTATCGCTCGGTTGATTCATGACCCAAATAGATTGGCTTTCCTACAATTGACAACAAGATAATCTGATGGTGCTTAATGCATTGAATATATGAACATATACATGGAGGTAGTTTGCACGCTGGCTCACTAAGTTGACTCAGTGAGTTGTTATGCAATAGAGGAGCTAATGCAATAGTGCAATGGAGGAATTGTATGTTGAAGTGGTGTAAAAGAGAAGTGGATCAATAGTGGGGAGATCACTAACCTGAGGGTCTTATGTGGGATGCTTTCTAAAGTGGTTCGGGATCAACCCAAGATCAGCAACATGATAATGAAAATGTCAAACAGGCTTGCTGGAACGCTAGCTGCTATAGTTGAACTCTCTTTCTCCCTTTATTCTTTGATGTTAGGTTTCTCTATGGCAATGACTTGTTGTACTTCGGGTCCGACAGTGAAGATTTCATTAATAACAATTAGGATTAGAAGAAAATCCAAGGTTTCTAGAACCTGTCTGGAAGGATTTGAGGATTGGTTGGGTTTTCAAGTCGAGAAAACATATTAGAGAATGAGAGTTGATTGCGGAAGGCATGCAAAAGTTCACGGAATTTAGTTGTAAAACGGAAGCTAGGTGGGATCCACCATGACGTGTAGTGAGAAATTTATATCGTTCATTTAGTTTGCAAGATTGATCAAAGGTAAGGTCGAGAAATAAGATAGATCAGAAGATCAAGTGGGTTGCATAAGCAGATCAAATGTAAGAGACAATAATGGCTACGATTTCTACAAGCTCTGGTCTGGATGAATGGTTCAGATTGGCAGGCTAATCCAATTTGGATGGTGGGTTGGAGGGTTTAGATAGGTCTAGCATCCTTTGTTGCCGACGAAGAAGACGAAGAGGAGAGAGAAAGTTGGGGCAGGGCCTATTAACATGGTGACGTGCATACACATTTCACGCAGTTCTTTTTTCTTCTTTTTTTTTTTTTCAAAAACTCAGGTGAGCCCCACATAGATGTTGTGACAAATCTAATCCGTCTGCCAATCTTGTTCATCCATATTAGGGCATGGGCCAAAAAATGAGGCTAATCTAAAACTCAGGTGGACCACACCATGAGAAATAGTGGGGGTTCAGAATACCTACCGTAAAAAAAAGAAGGGCTGTTACACCAGCACTACAACTAACACTGCAAGTACCTCTTCCGTAAGAATACGCCTCTTTTAGTACATGAAGTGCAGAATCTTCTGCCACCTGTTGGGTTTCGGCAACCAGAACGAGGCGTTAGGAACGTTGTTCCTGAATAAGGAAACTATGGTATACCTGGGGGGTAACCATTCCTTTAGAATCCATCGTATCATGGAAGACAAAACTAGGTAGGCTTTGAATCACCTCTGATGGTTGAATCATTCCATTTGAATTGTGACCATATTATTCAAATGGTTAAGGAACTAACAAACCAAGTTCTTGACCATATTATTACCTCGGCCAAACATAAGCTCTATTTAGAATGGATTGATTGACAGCATCCATTGTCAAGGCCGACTTTACTGTTTTTTAATTAGGACGGTTGAGTTCGACCAAGATGGTCGATTTTGTTGTCTCTCGATCAAGATTGCTGAGTTTGACAAGACAATCGAATTTGCCATTTCTCAATCAAGATGGCCAAATTTGTCATTTTTCGACCAAGATAGTCATGTTTGACCAAAATGGCCGAATTTCCCATTTTTCGACTAAGATGGCCGAATTTGCTATTTTTTTTTAATCATGATGGTCGAGCTCAGCCAAGTCGATCGACTTTGATGTTTTCCGATCAATATGACCGAGTTCAACCAATATGACCAAAATTGATATTTTTACATGACCAAATAGTCACATTTATTGCACCAAATAATGAATCACATCATATTCACCTTTTACCAAAGGCGAGGGAGGTAACATTGTACCATATTTTTAACCATTCTTGGGAAAGCCAATTGAAAAGGACACAAGTTATAGCAAGGGGAAGACAATATGTTAAAGATCAAGGATAATTAGAGTGCTTTTTACGGAATCAAAGCTGACAAGATGATAAGACTGAGAGAAATTGATAGGTATTCAAAAGCAAACCAAGTGGGTAAGAGGCATCTGAGAGGTGCGACTGAGAGGTGTCCTAAAGCAGATCGAGTGGCTGACAGGTGTTCAACAGCAGATTGAGCAGCCGGGAGAAGCCAGGAAATGGAATGCGGCCGAGAAGCTCAATCGAGCGGTCGAAATGGAAAGATGCGGAGAGTGGTCAAGTGGAGTGCAGGCGATCGATCGAAAAAATAGATGCGACCAATGTGTGGTTGAAGGGTGAGTGGCGAACGAGAGAAACTGACCTTGGTCGAGCGGAACATGATTACAAAAGAAAAATATAACAATGGAAGGACCTAGAGAGAAGCTTTTCAACTACTGTAATTATTGCAGTAATGGAAGAAAGATCTAGAAGAATAAGTTACAACAAAATTTTATAAATAACAGAGGAAATCAACAGAGCCCAACCAATCCAATGCAACAACCAATCAAACCAAATCTATCAATTTAAATTTTATCTCAACTTATCTTAGGAGTAGTGATAATCCAGTAGTAATAATTCTTAGCTATAATCTTTTATTATAATCCAAATCTACGCTCATATGTTGGATTTGTTATTTCTCCTATATCACATAGTTTTTTTAAGAGACATATTTTTGTATTTGCTCCTAGTAACCGATTGCGAGTTTTTTCTTTTGCTTGATTGCATGTGTATTTTGAAAGTCTTTTTTATGGAAGGTACAAAGTAACCTATTTTTAGAGGAAGAACCCCACAATCTGATTATCATATGATCATTATCAAATTCTGCGAGTGACTGAGTAAGTGACTGATTTTCTCATAATCATGTTTTTGCTTATTCAAACGTTTAGGGTCAAAGTTAATTGGTTTGGATCGAACTGTTATATCAATTTTGGCATGCCTGCACACGCTAAACTTGGCACGCTTGATAAAAATAAAACTATAGTGTCAACTGGAAGATATTTCTATCATCGATCTCACATCTTACCTTACCTTTATTTAGGAAGTGAAGTGTCACACACCACTAGCTTCCCTGGTGTGTTAGCATTACCAAGTTTTGTACGCCCCTCCATGATATATGTGTCATCTCCAAACCGTTCATCTACTTAGAGAGATCATTTTAGGGTTTGAGATTTTATATATATATATATATATATATATATAACCGTGCTAGATCCAAAGCTCAAATGGACCACACCATAGAAAGCAATGGGGATTGAACATCTACCATTGAAAACTTCTAAGGCCACAGAAGTTTTGGATCAATATGATATTTATTGTCCCTTCATCCAGGTATGTGTGACCTTAAGAACAGGTTGGATGGCAAATAAACATCATGGTGGGCCTTATGAAGGTTTCAGTGGTGGAAATGGTTGGCCCCGCTGCTTTTTTGTGGTGCAGTCCATCGAAGCTTTGGATCTACCTCATTTTTGGCTTCATGGCCTAAAATAATCTTACAAAATGAATAAACAGTTTGGATATAACATATACCCACGGAACCTAGTGACATCAACACACACCTTGGAGGTAGGTGGTGTGTGGCATACCACGCGATCCACTTCCCTTCATGGATTCTCAATTACTATGATTGCGGGCTGGTCACGCACCACTGACCTTTATGGTGTATTGATGTCACCAAGTTATATGGCCCCACCATGATGTGTGTGGCATACCACACAATGCACTTCCTCTCAATTATTTATAAGATTCCTCAATATTGGAAGTTTGTGAGAAATCGACCTTATTCATCAATTTTGTCACCTCATTTTAAGACGAGTTAAAAAATAATATTCATCTCAAACTCAAGTGGGCCATATGACAGGAAATGGTGTGAATAGGACGCCACCATTGAGGCCACAAAAGTTTTGGATCGGGTTACTATTTTTGTACTTAGTTTATTTAAGTGGGACGTATGACTTCCTCCTGGGTTTTCTATCTACCTTATTTTTTGTCTCATGTTTTAAAATGGGGTGGCAAAATGAACGAACATAAGCAATTTCTCTTAAACACTATAGTGGTCCCCACATAGCTTCCAACTGCCAGAAGTTGTCATAGGCTACTGCTCATGTGTCATAACACATGTGCATGGTCTTGATTTTCATCAGCTAGGTCCTAGGACAAATGTGTTGGGATTTGGTCTGCGGAATCACACAGATATGGATTTAGGATAGCAATTCAAGGGCACCAAGCAATCATAAGAGAACACAAAGATTTAACGTGGAAAACCCTTTCGGGAAAAAACCACGACACAAAGCAACAAATCTTCATTATGAAAATAGAAATTACAAAGAGAGATGACTTACCTGATTCGAACAACCTAGAATCTCACCCTTGCTACACCCTTTGAAACCCTATAACCCCTTATAGAAACCCTTAGAATACCTTTAGAAACCCTTATCATACCTTAGAATGCCCCTCGGGACACCTATTTATAGATGGGGGAACCCCACTTACGCACCTCCCTAGAAACCGCCTCAAATTTACGCAGTCCGTGCACAAACCGCGCACTATCTGTGTAACCCTCGACTAGTCGAATGAGGGTTTTAACCAGTCGAAGGGACCTTCGACTAGTCGAGGCAATCCCTCGACTGGTCGAGGACCTCGGATAGCAAGATTTAAGACATTATTTTTAACAACAATCTTCACCGTGTCTTCAATCTTCAACCGTGTAGCTTTTCGACATCTTCTCTTATCTCTGCATCACATCATAGCTTCTCGTGCATACTCCATCATTCTTTTATGTCATCGCCAAGTCCAGAGAAGTTGCACAAAACTTGAACTTCTCTATAGGAATGACCTTGGTGAGCATGTCTATCGGATCTAAATCTACGTGCCCAACACCTTTGCTCCTGTCTTCTCAAAAAATAAGACGTAGTCTTCTGTACCATCTACCACCACTCAATATTGCTTGCCGGGGTATTTGCTCACAACATCGATAGCCTGTGAAATAACCGGTCTAATATAGACCACAACATGCACTACCAACCGCATTTGAATAAGGCCCATGAGACATATCCTGCTTTTCTTCATCTGCTTTAGGACATGTCCGGAGGAAAACTTGAAGTGAGCTGCAAAGGGAACACTCACCGGCTGCTTGGTCTATCACATACATATTCAAGGTATTCTACTTGTGATTACTAAAACCTGCTCCTCTTCCAGTCTATATGAATATCACCATGGAGAACCTTCTTTGCAGCTCTTTGATCCTTCATCTTGAATGTCCCACTTATCCGAGTCTTTAGTACATTAATTTCAAACAAATCATGATTGGTGATCTACATGTCATCAACATACAATACCTGACTCACAATGAATGAATCAAATTTTATACCACTGCCTAGGCGATAGGTCGTGCAACAACGTCCTGCAAACAATTTTCTCAGCCCCTATAACTTCGAACAGCTTAGGTTGCTTCATGAAGAACCTCTCCCAATTTCCCATGTAGAAGCGTAGTCTCTTCATCCATCCTTTCAGCTCAAGATCGCATTGGGCAACCAGCGCCAATACGAATCTAAAAGACACATGCTATACCGCCGATGCGAATATCTCTAAGAAGTCGATCCCTTCTCTCTGAGCATAACCCTTCGCTACCAACCTCACTTTATATACATGTTGTATCCTTATGAAGATTCACCTCCATCCAACCACTTCCCGGCCCACTGGAAGCTCCATTAGCTCCCATGGGTCGATCTGGCACAACAAATCCATCACATCGTTCATAGCCACCTTCTAGTTCTCAGTACCAGGCTCACCTAGAGCCATCTGAATAAAAGACGGATCCCCCTCGCCTGTAACAAGAGTATATGCAATATTGGAGTCGTCCATGTACCTCGCCGATATCCTTCGATTATGTTGTGTGATTCTTCTCATAGGTAGTTACTTCACCTACTTTGTATCTCTGTCTGCACGTTACATCCTTCCTGCCCTGCCCGCTCATGTGGCTATGCCCAGCATGCCACACGTGCAAAGGTGGAATCTGCTATAGCCACTGCAGCTCCACCTTTTGAAGTGATCCCGATCAACTTGTAAAAATTACCGAGTCGTTGTGCTTTCATGACTACCCGTGCCCCCTTAGATACTTTAGAGCATCATCAATACATGTGTACTTGCAACCCATTGCCTCAAGTACACCAAGAGAAATCAGATTCTTTTTCAAATCAGGAACGTGTCTGACATCAGTCAAGGTACGCTCTACCCCATCAAACATCTTAATGCGCACCGTACCAACAACCACAACATTACAAGCAATCATTGCCTATAAACACCTGTCCACCATCACACTCTCTGTAGCTGACGAACCAACTCTGATGAGAAGTCATGTAAAAGGATGTCCTTGTGTCTAGAATCCACTTGCCCCTACGATCATCTATGGCCGTCTGATCGTAGACACAAACAATACATCACCATCACATCCACTTGATCCATTTGACGTGGCAACATTGGCCTACCTGTATGAAGCCTCAAATTCTTCTCTCTTAAATTTAGGATTTGTACAATCCTTTTTCATGTGTCCTTCCATCCCACAGTTCCAGCGCTTTACCTTTCCTTTGTCCTTGCCTTTGGATTTAGATCTAGAACTTGAAGTTCCTATATCTTGTTCAGAATTTCTGTCCCTCGTAAACAGTGTATCAGAAGATATCCCCATGTCGTCGTTTAACTTTCTCATAGCATTCCCTTGAAGGGCTGAGAAAACGGTGTCGACATTCAAAGTTTTATTTGTGGTACACATTGTATCCTTGAATGACTCATACAATGCTGGAAGAGAATTCAGCAACATACATGTTTATTCCTCATCTTTCATCACTTTCTCCATATCTAGCAATTTGCAAACCAATTTATTAAAGTTGCTGATATGAGCCTCCAGATCTCCACCCTCTGCCATTTTGAAGTTATACCACTGACGCTTCAAGTGTAGGCGATTTTCAAAGGATTTTTTCGCATAAACATCTTTTAACTTCACTCATAACTTAGCCGCAGTTTTCTCTAACAGTATGGAGAACCTCATCTGTGAGATATAAACAAGATTGAAGATAAGACCTTCTTATCAAGAGTATTTCAATCATCATTAGTCATAGTAGACTTTCGCTCCTCAAGAGCATCATCTTTACCTTGCTTGATTAAGGAACTGATCAACTTGATCTTCTATAACTCAAAGTTATTTTCCCATGAGTACTTCTCAATTTCACACCTAGTGCTTACCATTATTGTTTATCCCTTAGATTCAGTTCTGTGCCCCAATTATTGCTCTGATAGCACTTGTTGAGATTTGGTCTGCGGAATCACACAAATATGGATCTAAGGTAGCAATCCAAAAGCATCAAGTAAACACAAAAGAACACAAAGATTTAACGTGAAAAACCCTTTCGGGAAAAAACTACGGTACAAAGCGACAAATCTTCACTATAAAAATATAATTACAAAGAGAGAGCAACCTCAAATCTCACCCTTGCTACACCCTTTGAAACCCTAGAACCCATTCTAGAAACCCTTAGAATACCTTTAGACAGTCTTAGCTTACCTTAGAATAGCCCTAGGAACTCATATTTATAGATATGGAAACCTCACTTATGCACCTCCTTAAAAATCGCATCAAATTTACGTGGTCCGCACACATATCGCGCACCATCTGCGTAACCTTCGACTAGTCGAAGGAGGGCTTCAACTAGTCGAAGGGATCTTCAGCTAGTTGAGGCAGTCCCTCAACTGGCCGAGGACCTTAGACAACAAGATCTGGGCTGTTCATCCATTTTTTTTAAGGCCCGAGCCTAAGAAAGAGGCAGATCTAAGGCTCAAGTGGGCCACATCACAGTAAGTAGCGGTGATTATAACACCGTAGTTGAAACACATGCATCACAGTAGGCTCCACAAAGCCCTGCCAAGATCGAGTCAACACCGGAAGGCGTAGGAGATGCGGAAACAGATTGCACACATACATCGGGGTGGGCCCCACAGAGCCCTTTACAGGACAGATTCCGTGTCCAAAAGTACCCTGTAAAAAATAATAGCTATTGAAGTTTCTAATTCAAAATATCTAATGTTGTTACTCATGGCTGCTAACCTGGTGAAACACGTGCAGGTAACTCGTCTCACGTGTGGGGGTTTCATCTTCGCCATTCGAATCAACCACACCGTCAGCGACGGGATTGGGATCGTCCAATTCATGTCCGCAGTGGGCGAGCTCGCACGTGGGGCGCGGGCCCCGTCCATTCTGCCTGTGTGGCAGAGGGAGTTGCTCAACGCACGTGACCCACCCCGTGTGACGCACGTGCACCGGGAGTACGATCAAGTGCCTGACACAAAAAATACCACAATACCCCTCTCTAACATGGTCCACCATTCCTTTTTCTTCGGCCCCACCGAGATATCTGCCCTCAGGAAGCACGTGCCACACCACCTCCGCAGGTGCTCCACGTTCGAGCTCCTGTCTGCGTGTCTCTGGCGCTGCCGCACGATCGCCGTTGGACCCGACCCAGATGAGGACGTGAGGATCATCTGCGTCGTTGATGCACGTACCAAGTTCAAGCCGCCCCTTCCGGCAGGCTACTACGGGAACGGCATCGCATTGGCGATGGCTATCTCGCCGGCCGGGAAGTTGTGTCAGAGTCCGTTGGGATATGCACTGGAACTAGTGAAAAAGGCGAAATCTGACGTCACACAAGAGTATATGCAGTCTGTAGCAGATCTGATGGTGATAAAGGGTCGGCCCCACCCCCACTTCACAGGAGTACGGACTTACGCCGTGTCGGATGTGACACGTGCTAGGTTTGGGGAGATTGATTTTGGGTGGGGAAAGCCTGTTTATGGAGGGCCAGCGAAGGCGGGTGTGGGGGCCATTCCTGGGGTTTCTAGCTTTTTTATACCGTTTAGGAATGGAAAAGGGGAGGATGGACTCGTGGTGCCAATTTGCTTGCCAGGGCCGGATATGGAGAGATTTGCGGTCGAGATTGAAAGCATGATCCAGGAGACCATGCTCGATGGGAGCTCCAAGCTTTAGAAGATTTAAGGAAAGATAAATCTAACGGTCGGCACAAAACAACATGCTGCTATTGGTCTAGTACTACATATCTAATAAGCTATGTTCTTATATATATATATATATATATATATATATATATATATATATATATATATGTTGGTACCTATGATTCAACGGCTACGGTGGACGTTGGATGAGCTATTTCTGGCCTTACCATGTGGTGGGACGCACCACTTTAGTAATACCAACTTACCAATGATCTTAAACAAGAGCTTTCGTACTTTGAAAGAATTTGATGGATGATACACATGTACTAAGAGATTGTGGAATAAAAGTCATTCCAATTTTAATGGTTTAAATTGTGGGTCCCTATTTTATTACATTAGGGTTCAAAAATTACTTCTCCATTTTAATTGTTATTTTCACCGCGGTCCAAAACTCTATTGAGCCATGCAAGGGAGATGCAAATCAAGGGAAGAAACAGTTTTTTTTTTTTTTTTTTTGCCAGGACTCACTAAAGTTTTGGATAAGGGTAAAGGTCAGCCTTGGGAGTTTTATGGGGTGTTGCGTCACATGGACTATTTAGATTTTGGGCTTATATTGGGTGTGATGAGTTGTCAAAAAATTCTCATGAGAACTCATGAGAACTGTGGGCTGCATTCAATTCTCTCCCTATGAAGAGGAATGCTCACTTACGCACTCATAAGAATTCATAAGAACTGGTGGGCGGCATTCAATTCTCTCCCTATAGAGAGGAATGCTCACTTGCGCACCAGTTCTCACTGTAACATTTAAATGGTTCACATGATGTAGCACCAAGTGAAAGTCCCTGCTCAATTTTTACTCTTATCCAAAACTTTGGTGACCCATGGCAAAAGCCATGGCCCACCAAAATCTTGGATCACACTTCTCCATTTCTTTCTTTGTCCCTTTCTCCCTCTTACTTTTATCAGCACCTCTAGAGGGAGTGTGTGGACAACGTCTGCTATCCATGTTGTGGGCCATTCCTAATCGGGCTCAAGCATACATCCAAGCCATCGTTTGATATGGTATTAGAGCTTGCAGTCATTGTAGATCAGACTCTTATTGAAGTATCTGGGATATATCTCTCTCCTTCAGAGTTTTGTTTATCTAAGGAGCTGCATTCTCAATTTTTTTGTGATGGTTTGAGCATGAATAAGTGGAGTTTGATGTACGAAGTACATCATCCTTTATGTGGATTGGTTGGATCTTATTAGCTAGTGGAGTCGTTTATACGGACAGTTGCTCCTATTTATCTCCATAATGACAGGCTAGTTAGGCCTTTTTCTATAGATAAGACCATTTAAAAAAGAAAAAGAAAAAGAGATTTGACTGTGATAAGATATAATAAAAGAAAAAAGAAAAAGAGATTTGACTGTGATAAGATCTGATCGTAGAATCAATCAGCTGCATTGTGGACCATATTCGTGAACCGATTTGTTGTTGTGGTAGATCACACCATTCCTTGCCATTCAGATCTCCCCTATCAATTTGCGGGGAGTGGAGAATTACTTGCCATGGGCCGAGTTCATTTGTATATACTAGACGTCCAAAGACAAATTAATACATTTGACTTGCATCTGATTCTGATACTTTCTCTTGATGGAAGAAAGATAATTCCCAGGTTATGTATGGTGATACAACCAAAAATGTCTGAATCACTCTTCGATAGCTCTACTCTAATGAAACAAAATATTCAACGTTTCTATAGTATATTTCATGAATTTTAAACTATGCATTAAGGAGATAATTTACATGACCATTGTGTTAAGCAACAACATCAACAGCCTATAGCAATATCTTAATTTATGGTTCCAAAAATTCAACCATGCTCTCACTAACTTGATTCCTAGAGATGTCAAGTGGACCACTCCATCTTCGGTAGACAACCAAATGGCCACCGTGGTAATCATTGTATATGTACACAATATCATTATCATTGACAATGATGTAATCGATATCTCGAAAGTCAAAGCTTACATCTATAAGTGCAGTTCCACGCCAAAGATTTTGGACACTTTAAGTACCTTCTTGGTATTGAGGTAGCCCTATCATCATTTGGTATTGGTATTTTACAGAGAAAGTATGTCTTAGATCTTTCACGGGAAGCCGGGATGGTGGAGTACTGCAAGCCTAGTGACACCCGAATGAAATCGAATATTAAATTATCAGACCATGAAGGATTATTGTTCATTGGTAAGCTAATCTACCTGATAGTTACTCGTCTAGACATCTCATTTAATAAAACTTTAGGATGCTATGTTATGCATCCTTCACTATGTAAAAGGTACTCTAGGACAAGGTATGACGTATATACAATGTGGACATCTTCGAGTTGAGGGCTATATAGATGTAGACTAGGCAGACATCATAACATAGAAAATTGACCCCTAGGGGCGTGTTTGGATTCACGTTTGCGGTGTACAGTATTGTATTCGGGTACTGTTCACGTATACATTGGGTGATTTCCACAATACATCCATCACAAACATGCCTCAGCTCAATGTTTGGATAAGAGGTATTGTCCAAGCATATATACAGTATATTGTACAATACAATGTTTGGAAATGACGTATAAGGGTCATACATTGTATACACATTTAAATATGGGTAGTCTGTGTAGTACTGTCATAATTTGTAAAGTCTCATACATTCTATCCCAGGCGGGGCCCAATGTGGTTGTCGTGATTAGTCCTAGCCATGTATCATGTTATGATTGAATAATCATGACCATTAATCCATTGTAAAACATGGATTGATGACGTCATTAACGGTGTTGATGTCATCAAAAAGTTGTAAATCGTTCGATAATGTTGCACCTCACGTAAACAGCAGAATACTTTGTCCATCAACCTGAAAAGTTTATCCGATAATGTTTACAAAAAATTAAACCGTGGGCCCCAAATGATGCACCAACCATTTTAAATTCGTTAGAAATTGTTCAGTAGATGTGGGTCCACAAAGGGCATCGGATTATCCACCTGATCCGAAATGCTCACAATATAATATAGACATAAAGCATCAGAAGAATATGTGATCTGATGATCTGAAAGTCTCAAAAAAATAAAATGTCACGCTGTTAACCTCTATTTAGACCAATGATATATGTATATAAAAATAAATAAAAATAAATAAAATAAAAGTCCATCCCAATGACTCTCACATAAAACTAGAACCACTCTCACATAAAATTAGAACCGAAACATCAACCTCAATGCCGCATAGAAAATCAGCATTCCAAGCAGCAAACGAAGCATCGAATGGATGGACGGTTCATTCCTATCCCCAACAACAGCCAGCCTCTCAGGGCTGCGATCTTCTCCACTAGACATGCTGTCGATTACGGTTCGATCAGCAATAACACCTACACAAGTCCCACTGTCCTTCGTATGATGAGATGCAGGGCATCTGTCAACTGTATTTGGCATTCCCGCAACGTGATTGGGATTGTTGCCTAAATTATAAAGTACCAAAAAAAAAAAAGAATTTATGTTCATCTCACTAATAAGAAACTTGTAAAACTTAATCCCTAAAGTATGAAATCTATTATACATACGTATTTATTTTATTAATAAAAAAAGAACCAACCTGAAACTGATTCCATGCATTCATCGCATCTCCCAATGTCGTGAAGGACTTGTGTCTGCAACCACTGTATCCGTGAACCTGAGCATTGCAATCTGCCCATGTCATATATATTCTGAGATTCCTCCCCACAAAGACCATGTAATACTTATGTTTCATTTCACTGCAATAGATACTCAACAAGTTATTGGCAGGCTTATCAATGTAAACAATAATCTGCAATTTAGGATAATGTCTTTTTTTATATAATCTCCATAAGACCTAAATAACGAAGATCTCGGTAACAAGTTACGATTCTGGAACCTTAAAAGCTTTATCAACTGATCACCTCAACCAACCTGAAATACAGAACGGTACTGGTCAATGCCACCAAGATGGTCATATTCATTCACTGGAACAAACCTGATAAATATCCATATTACCTATCTATTTATCCAAAGATTCGATAGTATTAGGAAAACTTTTGTTTCCTTGATACAATATTTCACCGCACATCTGTCAGAGCAGAATTACCAGAGAAAAGAGAATCAATACAGTATCTTGAAGGGATGGCCATTTTATTGCAACCCGATTCAAAACATTCTCAATATCTTGATGAACAGCCTTTTGAAAATCTGACTGATTTAATTCAAGACATATGTATTTCATTCCAAAACTGTCTGGTTTATTTTAAGACAGATATGTATTATTACAGTATCTAATCAGACTAATATACATCAGCTAGATTATGAACTTTCTCAATACCAGTAAGAGTATCAGGAAAATTCGATAAATCAAATAAAAGGGTTTGCCAAAAGTAGAAACATTACCAGTAATAATCCGATTTTACCATAAGTGAAGCCATAGTAATCCACGTCAATTACACATGACAAAGGTATATTAGTATAACTTTCAGAAAAATAACCAGCAAAACCAATGTAACAGTAGAATTGAATAAACTATGAATGCCAGGGGCGTATCAGAAAATAACACATAAAAGAGTGTTAATACAGAAGAATGAATGCAAACAGTAATAATCTCATTCAACTAAAACAGCATCATACTAATATATCAGGTTAGTGACATAAAATCAGTAAGACATAAAAGCAATCATTGTCCTGGTCATTGTTTGAGTCCAAATGACATAAGAACCAGACTGAAATGTAGCTCCACTATCAAAAAAAGATGGGGAGATTGGTACAGAAATATTATATAAGTCTACAATTCCAACCTGCAAGTAGTATCAATAGTATGATGGTAATAGCTTCGCATTTTCAAAATAGAACAGTCCAAAAGTACAACATTAGCAGTGCTGCTCCAGCAGCAAATGTATCATCCACAACAGATTAAAGTTAACAAATCCAAACCGAACCATGACAGACTCAGAAAAAAACAGGTAATACAGCAAACCATCCAAAAAAACACTTACTCCAAATGTAAACAGTCAATAGATATGAATACACGTGCCCCATTTTCAATCAGGGTCACAACGAGGAAGGATAACTTTTTCTATCCATTCCTTCCTACTTTCATGACTCATCTTTATAAAATACCCTACACTGACTAAATCAGTCTGCAAGACCCTTGCAACACGGAGTTGGTCTTCATGTGAAAGACCATCCACCTCTTCCAGGATACCCAGCAACCACTGAACACGCGTCATGCTTTTTCCCTGACCTAATGTAATGATCAGGTTATTAACGGCTTCAGCTACTTCCCCCATCTTCTCGGCGATATGTTCACTCGGCTTGTACCTCCGCCCATGGCTTATCTCACTCCCCTCTATGCGGCTATGACAAGAACCTGAAGTGGCTTCCATTGGACTTTTGTTAGCATGCTTTGCCCGATTTAATAAGGATCCATCACCACCTTGAACTCGAGGAGGAGGCTTCCGATCCTCCTTGTCAAAAGATGACAAATGTACTGTCTGGAAAGCCTCCTTATCCGAGTCATCGTCAGAGTTGAACTTGTCACGGCCGCGCCATTTCCCTGATATCGAAGAAGAATATGTTGTACTAGCAAATTCACCATGAGCACAATCATTGCCAAATATGAACGCGAAGTCGTCTCATCTTTCAATATGTTTGTCTCGCACCCGTTCGGCATAAGGGTGTGTCTGTACACACAAAGACAGAATATTTTCATCAATTTTATAAAATCAGATTGTACAAACTTTAAAAGCATTTATATGTGAAGATCATACCGTGATGTATCCATCCCATACATCCTCTATAGCAAAAACCATCTTGTTTTGTTCATCTCATCCAAAATCCGAGGCGTTGAGTATGTCCTTTATTGCCCAGTACAGCCTCTTTAGGGTCCGCAAGCGATTAAAAATATGACGGTTCTCTAGCAAAATGCCACAAGTATCATAAATTACTTTAAACGTGGCCTTGTACGCTTTGGGTTTAAACCTGACGTCACTTTTAAGTTCTAGGTTCACCTGTTCCACCAACCTATCAACAAATGTGTTATCCATGTTGTCTGTCCATTGAAGTCTACTAACTTTACGTGAACTGCCTACACTACGCCTTGGCTGGGATACACATTTTGGGGATGGCCCTTTGCGGGAGGGTATATCTTTTTCTTAGGAGTTCTAATTAATTCAGTCGGCGAACTCGGGCACCGGTTTGAAGCAACACCCTTTTTTGAAGGTGATGACTCCACATCTTTCTTTCTCGAGTCCTTGACAGTGCTCCTTAAAAAATTCATAAAACCTACAAGCAAAAAAATGTAAATAGAGATATAACAGCTACAGCTAAGTAATGCAGTATAGTAATGAGTCATAGGCAAACATAATGACATTCAAAATGAATATTAAACATAATATCCCAAACTTGGTGAAAATATGTGAAAATATTCCCGCTTTCAAGTAAGCAGATCATTACATAAACCAAGAAACCTAAGTCCATTGTCTTATGCATGGAAAACTGTCATCCCCCATTCTCTCAGCAATTTCGTCTCTCTTCCTTGTCCACTCATCACGTGTGCGATCTGTCAACCGAGCTAACACTTATCCTTCATCTACTAAGGTTACAACTACAAGGGATGGCGCAACATCCTCTGTACTGTCCCCACTGTCCTCAACTATCTTAGCCAGTCCATCATCACCACTAACACGAATGAAATTATGAAGGACACAGCAAGCTATAACAATTTTCACTTGCGTTATAAACTTGAACTGAGGAGTACGTAAAATAGGGAAGCGATTTTTTAAAAGGCCAAATGAACGCTCTATGACGTTTTAAAATTGTGCGTGGCGATAATTGAAAATTTCTTTTTTATTGGCAGATTTTCTTCCAGTACGAAACTCGTTTAAGTGATATCGCACACCTCGATAGGGTGCCATAAATCTAGGCAAATGTGCATATCCAACATCAACAAAATAATATTTTCCTACACAATTGTAAAATATGTTTCAGATATCTATCACATATAAATACCTACAGAAAAAATAATCACCCCTTATACGCAATTATCATATGAAATAAGAAAATAGTCAGAGCGACCGGTAGTGTATTTTGTAGCACACGAGCATCGGATGCGGATCTCTCCCAACCAGCAAGCACATATACAAATTTCATATCAAAAGTACATGCGGCCAAAATATTTTATGATAGAAATCATTTCCTAATTCTGAAAGTTGAGCTTTTTTCTTTTGGCAAGTAAGTCGGGATATGGGTACCATCTAGGGCCCCAATGCAGTCCTATAATCTGAAAGGTGGCATATGATCAGTTCATCCATTAACCATCAACTTATAATTTAGAAATTTCTCTAACATATCTTCAACTTTACCTGAAAATATGAACTCCATAAAGGGTTGTCGAAAATTTCCTTGGGTGTGTGTAATCCAGGAAACCTCACGTACTCGGGATATAAACCAATTATAGCATCCAGCACTCTACTAAAGTGTCTACTCACAGTCTCACCAGATCATGTAAAACGATGACCAATCACATCATTGCGTACGTTATGTCTGATATTATGAAGAAACATTACAACCTACTCCTCCATGCTGCATCTCCTGCTATCGAAAAGTAATTTTCGATCCCTCAACAGCGAACATAATTCAAAAAAATTATCCCTACCCATCCTCAGCTGCATAAGACACTCAGTATCGCTCTTACGTATAATTTGGCTTATAAATCTATCCCTCTCAAGCTGGCTTTCATTGGGTTTAGCCTTTATACAGTAACGGCAATAATATTCAGCCGTTCTGAAGCTGCAATGGTGGTTATGGCAGCGGCTATTTCACTCTCATTCCAATCACTGCCAGATGATCTATCATTGGAATATTCAGCACTTTCGGAAGCCATTGCAATTTAAAGGGAACTCAAAAAATGATCTGAATGACAATTAGAAGAAAATGTAAATTGGACTTGTTTATAAATATGTATACATACTACATCAAACAGTTACAATTAAAAATAACTGATAAAATACTTGTTGATTCAACCAATTTATTTATTTTTTACTTTTTCTTGTAGGCTTTTTTTTTTAAGATTGCATAATAACTGATCAAAACATACTAGTTCTCACTAGAAAATATATTATCGTTAGTGATCATTTTGATACATCTCATTTGATAACAGTAGAATTAGAAGATATACAGAAAGTTACAAATAACAGATTAAACACTTGTTTCTTATATCATTTATTTTTTTTAGGAGACAATTTTTTAACTTGCTGCTAAACAGATTGATACATCAAAACAATTAACATCAATTTATCAAGATGTACACAAAGTTACAAAGAATATATGATCCACTTGGTTCTTCAATCAGTTAATGAAGATATTAGAATAGAATATTTTAACATTAGGTAACTGCAAAATTATAAGATGTACACCAGAATTAAGAACAGATCATACAGCAGAATTTTTTAATCATTCTAATTCAAACTGATACATGAAGCATGTAAACAGCAGAAAAAACAGATGTACACAGAATTCATAATAACTGTTAAACCACATGTTTTAGGCTTATCAGTTATTTTTTTATCCTTTGAGAATTAGTTACTTTCTGTTGAATAGATTGATACATCAAAACTGTTAACATCAAATTAAGAAGATGTACACAAAGTTACAAAGAGTAAATGAATCATTTGGTTCTTCAATCAGTTAATGAAGATATTAGAATATAATTTTTTAACAGAAGATAACAGCAGAATTATAAAATGTGCAGCAAAATTAACAACAGATTATGCAGCTGAATTTTTTTATCATTCTAACTTAGATGGATACATGAAGCATGTAAGCAGCATCAAAAGAAGATATACACAGATTTCAATGTAACACCTAAACCATATGTTTCAGGCTTATCAGTTTTTTTTTTTCATCTTACAATTTTTTACTTGCTGTTGAACATATTGATACATCAAAATTGTTAACATCACATTCACAAGATATTAAAAAATTTACAAACAATACATAAATTACTTGCTTCTTCAATCAGCTAATGAAGATTTTAATAGAGAAATTTTTAAGCTCAGATAACAACAGAAGTGCAGCATATATAGCAGAATTAACAGCAGAATCAACAGCAGAATTTTGTAATCCCTCAACCTCAGATTGATACATCAAACATGTAAATGTCAAAAACAACAGATGTACAGGTCTTCTTAGTTTGTTAATTAGTGTCCCTTATTTACTTGCTGCTGAACAGATTGATAGTTCATACCTATTCACACGACATTAAGAACATGTACAGTATGTAAAAAGAGTACATTATAAAACAGCTGGTTATTCAATATATTATTCAACATTTTAAACATGAATATTTTAATAAACCTGAAACATCAGAAATAGAAGATGTAACAGCAGAATTCACAACAGAATTACGGGAAGAGTTTTGTAAGCCTTTAACCTAAGATTGATACATCAAACATGTAAAGAGCAAAATTAGAAAATGTAGAGAGAGTTAAAAGTAACAGAGAAAGCATTTGTTTTTGCAATCAGTTGCTTTATGAGAAAGTCTCAAATTTTTACTTGTTGTTGAACAGCTTCATACATCATACCTATTCACATGACATTAAGGATATTTTCAGAAGGAGAAAAAAAACACCTCAATCACCACTTGGTTCCTCAATCAGGTATTTCAGATTTTAGAAGAGAATTTGTCTGCAGATACAATAGCTCTATTTGAGATCAACCCTGACTGTGCAGTTCCTTATGAGATAATGCTTACTCCCAAAAAACAAAAGGTTTGAAAACAACAAATGAAGGAATGGTTTTGAAATCTCAGAGAAGGGTTTTATATAATATAGGGCATATCCACTTGATCGAAAGATTCGTCGGTACAGACACCACCTGTACATGGCCTTCTGCAAACAGATGGGTGTCATGCACCCATCCTTTCCAAACTTCCATTGTTCAGCGAAATCTTTTATCATAACTGATATTGGATTTGACAAGAGAAGATTGCCCCACCATCCCCCATATACACATAGAGATGGGAAATAGGGTGTATACGCCGGACCATATAAAGATAGAATCCGATCTTGGTAAAGGTCCTTGGATGAATCCAAACCAATTTCCAGAGGAGGGAGGATCATACATGAAGCAAGTGCACTCCGCAGTTGGACTGAGAAGCACGAACACCCAGTTTGCAAAGAGGAAGGTGACAGTAAGGTACTCGAGCCACTATATGATGAAGTCTGTCTAAGAGAGGGAATAATCTCAGTTCATCTCCAACATGCAGGGTAAGGGAGATGATCTACGGAGAAGGAGTATAGCATCGCCCATTCTCCCAACATCCATCTTGAAATGGAAAGTTTTCGACGTCTATCGCTCTTTAATACAATATAGCGAAGAGACAGGACCGGACGCTACGACGCCGTCACCAAGTACTCTACAATCGATGAGAAAAATTGGTTCCACTCAGTATTTGCACGCGTGGAATGCGTCGCCCGCCCGTTCAAAAACAAACAAAGGACATGTCACATCAAGGTGTGTAATACGATACTATACACTCGCAACCGGCAATCCAAACAGGCCTTAGGATATTGTATATTCATTGGCGGAAAGTTGCTTACATTAAAGAGCAAGAAATAGAATGTGGTGGCTTGTTCAAGCGCGGAAGCTTAATATAAGGCAATGAGACATATGTATGTGAACTCATAGATTTGATCTCTTCTTGGTGCAGTTATTTAATGAAGAAGCTATGACTTTACATTGTGACAACCAAGCGGCTACTCGTATCACCAATAATTCAGTTTTTCATGAGCGAACAAAACACATCGAAGTGAATTGTCATTTTATTTGTGAAAAAATTATCTTGAAGGAAATCATCACCAAGCATGTACACTTGAAGTCACAATTGGTAAACATTTTCACGGAGTCTTTATGTTATGCATAATTTTCTAATTTTATATCAAGTTGGGCATGTTCAATATCTATGTTCTAACTTGAGGAGTGTTAAAACAAACTTGTAGCATATTGGGCTCTGAGTATGTGTGTGTTGAAATCGGGTGTCTTTAATCTATGCAAAATAGAAATTTTTCAATAGGATTGATAGATTGCTCAATACTATCAAATAACTTCCTGAAGTCTTGAATTGCTCATTGGATGCTTTTAAGGATCTTCAATCCTATCAAACTTGGGCTCGATCCTATCAATAGGCTATTGATCGATGCCACTCGATCCTATTGAAGGTCCTATGGATAATTTATATAACTTCTACGTAAGTGCTCGGTTTTATTTCTAATTCCAGATCTGGGTTATATAATATGGGTGTAACATGGGATTAGGGTAATATGAGGGTTGAAGCTTATTCTAGAAAGAGCTAAGGTTTGAAAAAAAGGAAATGTAGGGTTTTCTACTCTAGGGTGTATACGTAAGTTGATTTCATTCCTTGTAATTTTATTTTCATAGTTGATTGCTTGTCATTTTATAAGTTGATTTTTTTTTTTTTCCGCAAGAGCATTTCCAAGTAAATTATTTTGTTCTCTGTGCACACTCGAATTTTCTATCTCATGTGCTTGCTTGAGTGACGTCCAGGTTACACTTCCGCACCCAACAATGTGAACTAAGTTTTAGACCCACTCCAAGACTTAGTAGGTATTATTATTTCGGTTAATTTAAATAAGAGAGAGAGAGAGAGAGAGAGAGAGAGAGAGAGAGAGAGAGAGGCTAGGGTATCATTAAAAATAATAATAATAATAATAATAAAATAATAAATAAATAAAAACCTTAGACTTCTCTCACACATCACGTTGCATCTCTCTCTCTTCTCAATACTTTTCTTATTCCCTTTCTCCCTCTCGTTTTTCCTACTTTTGCAACACCACCAAAGGCAGCGTGTGGACAGCGTCTGCTGTCCACGTTGTGGGCCATTGCCGGTTGGGCGCAATTATACATCTAGGCTCACCGTTTGATATTAACAAATAAAGATTATCCAGCAGCCCCTCTAACAAACAACTGTCCACAGATCAACGGTCGCGATTGTTCAACCAACTTGAATTTGAGACTATATAAATTCAGCAACATTGAGTTCTCGTCTAAGCATTGCACACATCTAGAGTATCAAATAACTCATGTTTTGAAACCCCAGTGGACCTCTCACACGTCAACATCAACATGGAGTTTCACAGTCAACACAGCATGAAACATGCATGAGATCTGAGCTTTTCATTAGGTGAGCTACACTTTAAATATCTTCTACCATCACAATCATGCCATTTCACACATCAGGTGGGGGCACAACATATTAAAACAGATAAATGGCTAGAAAATAGTTTTAACCGCCAATTTACTTTATGTAGTATGGCCCACCTGAACAGTGAAATTATTTAAACTTTAGACAGAAAATCCAAGCAGCACTCGTGTATAAGTTTCATATTTTTGTTGGAATTGTGGGCCGCTCATTACATTACCTAACTGACCATGGAATCAGTAAAGTAAAACTTACTATAAATAGTAAAATAGTAAAAATAGAAATAAAATCGATTTTCAACCGTCAATCTGATGGAATCTCGCAAATTCGGCGTGAGCAACTAGGCGTAGCGGGTTGGTTGGCTAAAGTAGCCTCTCTAATCCCAAATTCATATTAGGTACATCGAATAACTCATTCCAGTTTGCGAGATATGCCTGTTTTAAGGTTCTAAAGGTCCGGATCACCTCCACCTCCAATCAAGCCTTCTCTGGTCCATCTTGGACATGAAATTGTCCACTACCTGCTCTACATCATATACTGACATTGATGTTGATAGGCCTCAACAGAGCAAATTGTCTGGATCACAGGTGTACAGACCTCATCTGTGAAAGCAGAAATCTCAAGCATCACAAGATTCCTCTATGCTTGTGGCCCACTTTGAGTGGTAGAGATCTATCATCAGTGAATTGCGTGGATCTTACATGTGGGCCATGTTAGCATGTGTATCACAAGGACCCTTAGGCCCACTTTCATGAAGTCCCATGAATGCACTCGCTTCTCATGGGATCCAACATGCATCCCAAGCAGCCTTAACAGGAGGGCAGGCACACCAAATACGTTCTCTAAGCCAAAAATGAATTCAATCTGTCTTGTGAGACACATGCAGGGTTGAATGTGGACTGTTTATTAGCTTCATTTACCATCCACTTCCATATAACTGGGGCATGCCCTATGTGTGGATCCATCCTTTCTTGGGTTAGGACATAAGGCCTGTTTGGCAATAATCTGATAAACGGTAAACCCTAAATCCTTAATCTCATATGTAGTTTTTTTTTTTTTTTTTTTCTAACATTTACTTCTCTCTCCCCATTATGTCCTCATGTGGGGCTCACCTTCAACATCCACAGCCCATCGTGTGGACCCCACCTTCAATATGCGCATACATCATGTGGGGCCCACCTTGAATGTGGGTCATTCATCATTAGAGGCCAACCTTTGATGTGGACTGTCCATTATATGGAGCCCACCTTGATGTGAGTCATCTATCATGTGGGGCCCACCTTCAATGTCCATTGCCCATCTTGAGGAGCCCACCTTTCATGTGGACCATCGTGTGGGCCCCACCTTCAATGTGGGTTATCCATCAGGTAGGGATCACCTTGGATGTAGACCATTCATCATTAGGGGCAACCTTTGATGTGGACTATTATGTGGCCCCACATTAATATGGACCATCCATCATGTGGGCCCCACCTTTGATATGGGCCATCTATCATGTGGGCCCCACCTTTGATGTGGATCGTCCATCATCTAAGACCTCCTTTGAAAGAGACCATCAATCACATGGAGAGATGGGAGGGAGAGAGAAATAAAAAAGTTAAAAGTTAAAAAGTGAAAAAAAGAAAAAAAAACATTAGGAAGGTAAATAACTTTCATCAAATAAGTAACTTTTACAAGGGTGCTTTGCAAATTAACTTAAATTAAAAAAGGTAACTTTTCGAGTAATATCCAAATATATAATTGGTAAACGTTGAAAATGAAATATATAAAAATCTCGAGTCGGGATCCTCTGTTATCTGGTCAACAGGGATTTCCTGTTACCCTAATCCTCATTGGTCCACATCACCACTCACTTAAAAACAAAAAAAAAAAAAAAAACAAAAAACAAAATAAAGCTTCGGAGGCCAAACCATTAGGGTAACAGGAAATCCCTGTTGACCAGATAACAGAGGATCCGGACTCAAAAATCTCAGGTGTCCACAAGTCATTCTGGAAAAAAAAAAAAAAAAAAAAGGATTCCACAAATATCAGAGATTCAGATTGTTCAACTAATCTAATTTTAGACCCTAACTTAGCAACAATGGGATCCATAATCCATTCAGTTTTTTTAGTGAATATTTGTCACATGTGTGCATGTGTGTTGATTGGCCAGCCCTTAGGGCCTTGCCCAGCATTGGACTGGGGTTAGACCTGGTAGTGTGGTTTGTGGGCCGAGCTCATGCTTGTAAGTAAGGGGCCCAATCAATTGTTTAACCGGCCGTGGGCTTGGGCTTAGTAAATTAACCCATGCCTTTACTTATCATTTATGATTTTAGCAAAAGATCCAAATAATAAAAGCGTCAAAATAAAGCGAATAATAGATTGGTTGATACACTGGTGATTAAAAAAATTATACGTATGAAAGACAATGAGTTGAAATTAAACCTTCAAATTAGGGGGGCAGATTAACTGTTAGCTGGGTAACAACTTAGTGGGTGTTAACCTTACCATGTGGGGCCCACCTTGATGAATGTGTTTCATATCTACACCGCCCATCCATTTTCTCAGTTCATTTAATGAAGTAATCCAAAAACTTAAGTAGATCCAAATCTCTGGTGAATCACACCAGTGGAAAAAGTGGTGAATGATGATTAAAAGTTTTTTGTAAGCTAAAAAAAGGTTTTGAATTAAGCTAATCTTTGTATTTTCCCTTCATCCAGTTCTGGTTGACCTTATCAATGAGTTAGATGGTAGATAAACATCATGGATCTGCTTGCAGTAAGCCTTGGAAAGTTTTTAACGGTGATCTTTCAATTATCATTGTTTCTTATGGTGTGGTCCACTTGTTATATGCTTAATTTTTGGGACTATGTTTTAAAATTAGATACAAATTTCACTTTTTTCTTTCCAGCTAAGACTTAGGCTGGGCCGGCTATGGACATCGGCCTTCCTACGGCTGGGGGCGCATCTGGCTACGGTCATTGTTGTGGCTCATGTTTGTTGGGGGTATGATATGGACTCAAAATGATGTGTTTAATGACTTTGAGTCATCATCATCGATAATAAAAGCTTAGAATCTATGGTCAGTTAAATATATGAAAATGCATGGAATGAAGCATTTGATTAATAGAGTGGATGCTCGACACACATCATGGTGGGCCCACACAGCTCCACCTCATGAGAAACTCCAATGAGGTCAACCTCATAGTACCATCTCCCATACACACATATAAATGATAGTAAAATTATCAAACCCATACATACAAACTCAAATATCTAATAATCTTAATATAATCCAACTATTATATGCACACATATCAATGGGCCACACAAAGTCTAACATTGAGAACCATACGATTAGATACTTCGAAAAATAAAGTCGGCAAACCTCTTCAATTCCTTATAAAATAATCAAAGAACATTAACAATATCGAACTTGTAACTTTTCTAAGCTATTGTTGGCCAAGGACATTCTTGGAACAAAACTGCAAAATAGCATGTGGTGAAGAACCTAGACGACTCGAGATTCATGTAGATGTGCACACTGTCCTGATGTTTGTTTCACCCATGTGGTGCTCATGGTTTGCTGTTCAAGACCGTTGATTTGATTGGCACCACCGTGGATGGAGGTCTCCCAAAAATCTCCGAGATTTAAGGTGTTGAGCCTTGGTAGTGGATTGCCTAGATATGGTCTCCAGAGATATCCCTGTTGGCTTGACTCTGTAGGGCCCACCATGATGTATGTGTTTTATCCACGCCGTCTATTTGTTTTTCTAGTTCGTTTTAGAGAATGAGCCCAAAAATGTGTTAGATTCAAAGCTCAAGTGAACCACACCACAGGAAGCACGGGAAATTGAATGCCTATCATTGAAAGCTTCTTGAGGGCCACATAAGTTTTTGATTGAGCTAATATTTATGTTTTCCATTCATCTGGGTCTCCGTGACCTTATGAACAGGTTCTATGACAAATAAACATTAGGGTTGGTCCTAGGAAGGTTTCAACCGTGGACCACATGTTGAGGGTCAAAAATTGCATATTAGACCCCAGATATTATCTTTCTTTTTTTTTAATGGACCACATATATTACTTGATTTTACAAACTTGATATCATTTAACACCCTACTTTAATTGTGTTTGTGCTGTAAGGTGAATTTAGGAGCCTAAACTGAAAATGGGTACTAAAAGTATGAATTTAATGCTCTAAAATTACCAAGGCAAAGGACGGACTCTAGAGGACCAAGATCGAGGAATTTACACACCAGAAAGCCGAGAAAATCACGTCACTCATATTAAATGAGTCTAAAAATCGTACAGAATGCGAGATCACAGGGTTCCCACCATCCGTTCGGCATGAAACTTCATATATGGCCTTAGGACCATAAATTAACTGTACACGTCGAACTTCAGCCATTGGATCCTTGTGTAAGTTGCCCAATAGATAGATCAGCCCCTTAAATCCTGATTTGGGGCCCGCCTGATATCTGGATATGCTTCAAATTATGTTTCAACCCCTTAAATGAGGTGATAAGACGGAGGGTCGGAACAGATTTCTCACAAACATCACAGTGGACCCCACGTGTACATCACACGTACATGGGCTACACGTGCGCTGGACCCGCACCAGAACGCAAGAGGTCGGTCAGCGCCCGCTGACCAACTCTTTGCTTCAAAGATCCCTCACGCTGTCCGTCATTTTTGGGTAGTGGGGCCCATTCATCATCCAAATGGATGATCTGAACCGTCCATTCACTCAAGGGGGTGGCCAAGACTTTCGCCAAGCTTTCCTTTTGGTACTATACACGTACATACAGGAAGATCACCATTCAAACGCAGGATGGATGGTGAAAGAAAAACATCAGTGGATTGCACCAAAACCCGATAAAAACCACTCTTTCTTGACTTTTGTTTCGCCAAGAATCCAATGAACGGGTCGGATTTCTCAGAAAACATCACCATGGGGCCCACGGAACACGTCAGTACGTCTGCGTAAGCCTCACGCGCGTCCGAGAAATCCGGAGATGCGGGAGAGTTGTGGGCCATGATCATCGATCTTTTCGAAGATCTGGACCGTCCAGAAGAGAGATAAGAGGCCCATGACTACAACCATAAAGGACAAACTGAGTTTTGGGATGGTCATCCATCCCAAACTCCATTCAAACGCAGGTCTTCTTCCGTGGATTCGTTGCGTAAGAGAGGCGTGCGTAAGAAGAGTCAGTTCGTCCGACTCCAAACCAACCGACTTCTCTACGCACTCCAGCACTCCACCGTCTTTCCTGCTACTATAAAGAGAAGAGAGAAGAGAGTGGGATGTGAATTCTTTGGACGTGCACAAGAGGAAGAGTAGAGTTTGTAGGGTTTTTATTTTTATTTTATGGTTTTTGTTTAGCCGAATCATATCTATGATAGGCTAAGCCTTAGCTAGGGCTAAGAGGTGAAGCTTTTACTGTGATGGGGTGGTTTTCTATGCTTTGATTTATATTTATGAACTCTCTTTGATTATAGTTTAATTATAAAATATACTTTTAGTTTTTAATGGTTTATTGTGACTCAAATTATAGTAGATCTGCAATAGCTTTGAGTATGTCTTTTTCATTATAGGGTTTGTGAATTTAGGATACCCTGTTGTTCACCATCATCTCCTAAGCATGGTTGGATGACGGAACTCTTCCTAACATTCATATATCTCTCAGAGTGGTTGTGGATTGGCTTAATTCTGTTATTTACTTTATCTCATGAGCATAGTTTTGTGATGAAATCCATTCTAATTTACATCCTTCTTATCTCTTGAAAACTAGATTAAAAGATGTTCAGATTGAGTTTCATGGTTATATCTTCCAACTGGATGAAGATAGGACTCAAAGTCCAGTTGAATTCATGAATCAAGCATAGATCTCTCTGATCTCTACAAGTGGATCCTTGGCACCCTAGTTTTCTACCTCTGAATTTTCTAAGTTTTTAGATTAATATTTTCACCATTAGTCTCTCATATTCACTTGGTTTAGATTTCATCTTATTCTAACTCTAGTTCTAGTTACCTTTAGACTACGTACAGGTTCCAGTCCCTTGGGATTCGACCTCGGTCTCACCGAGTTTATTACTACATCACAACCCTATACATGGGAAGTGAACACCACACATAAACTTTGAGTTAGAGCATTGTCTGCCAACTTATTTTGATGATTCATGGTCTGGATGACTTATTGCATGCCGAGAGAGGATTTGGTCAAGTCGGGGTAACACCGGGTCTGGTCAAGCCGTGATTGTGGGGCACACCTTGGGTTGTATATTCATGTTGTCCATCCATTTTGCCAAGTCATTTTAGGACATAAGCCCAAAAATGAAGCAGATCCAAATCTCAAGTAGACCACACTGCATGTCTACCATTAAAAACTTCATAGGGCCTAGGATAATGTTTATTTTTTAGCCAACCTATTCATAAGGTCACACCGTCGTAGTGAAGGGAAAACGCAAATATTAACTCCATCCAAAAATTTTGTAGCCTATGAGAAGTTTTTAATGGTCAATTTACCATGTGGCACCTGATATTTGAATCTGATTCATTTTTAGTCCCAAGTCCTAAAAAATGATCTCAAAAAACGGATGGACAACATGATATATAATACATACATCAAAGTGGGCCCCACCAAACTTGGTGTTACCCCGACCTGGCGGACTCCACTCCCTCAACTACCCTACACATGTCGTGCATTAATGGAACTCACTGTCCCAGGTTACCCTCCCAAAATCAGATTTGTCACATAATCCTAGCCAAACACTTGCTTGTTGAAATAAGAACATTGGATATTTTCATTTCACCGTCCAATAAATCTCCAAAAATCTCTGATGGTAAGATAATTAAATAAGCATAATTTTTATTTTATGATACACTTAAACTTTCATGCATAAATTGGACAGTTTAGTTTGAATTAAATGTATGCCATATATGCAATTTCCAAATAATTTATAAGTGCCTGTATATCATCCATCACACTCTACCCAAGTATCAGAGTTTTAGTCTAATCCGTCTCTCTTATTTTAATAGCAAATGCAGGCTTGCATGAGTATAGTAATTTAGAAATAATAAAATACTAATTCCTACCAAACGATGGCTGAGACGCAGCATTTCCTACGGACTATTAAATTATAAAGGAATGTTTCCAATCATATTCGATCCTGAAATTCCCTTACCAAATTTCAAGTACCATTGGAATGATTCTAGGTATAAAAACAAAAACAAAAAACAAAAATCTTGGGCCTATTTGGATGCAAAATGATTTAGATTGCAATAATTAAGTTACAATGAAGTGAAATTTCAAGTACCACTGGATTGATTTTAGAAAAAGGAAATAATAATAATATTGGGCCTGTTTGGATACAAAATGATTTAGATTGCAATGAAGTAAAAGTAATTCATTACAATAATCACAATATTTTTTATCCAGTTAGAGTAGTTGGTTGTTTCCTTATTATTATTTTTCCTTAATTGCATTTTCTTTTGTTTCAAATCTGAATTGCAATTAATGTGATCAGTGTTGTTCTTTTCTTGCGCCTTAATTATCGCAATTTAATTCAATTTTACATCCAAATGCGGCCTTAGGAATTGTTGTATCTTAATGATCGCAATTTAATTTGATTGTACATCCAAACATAGGTTTAGGAATTTGGGGATTTAGCCAAACCAACTGCTGTAGTTTAGGAAAGCGAAGATTCTTGTGACCAGCAATGAAAGACAATTCAGACGTTTCCAACTGATTGACCACAAAAGAAAGTACACCATCAAGCATTTTTTAAGAGAAAAATCCATAAAGTAAGTAATCTATTATCCAAAATCGACACAAGCAATGCCATTGAGATGATCCACTTTTGCAAAATCCGAACTGGACGGTGCAGTTGGACCATTGAAATGATATTTCGATAATGATAAATACAACAGTGATCAGCTTGCAGCCAATAGGAAAAAAAAAACAAGAACAGAGAAAATGAAGGAGTAATCAAGATTCAAGTAGCATCTTTGTGAGCATTTTAGAAAACAATAGATCACATAAAAGCAGGCTTTCCTACCAAGATGTTGCTTGTGGAGGGCATTCCAATCCATGCCAAAGGTGGGCCATGTCATGAAGATCAGTCAGGATGAAAATCAACCTGCCTCACTGATTGGAGGCCAGGTGGGCCACGCTGTCAAAAGCAATGGATAGTCAATGGTATAAATCAACATACAAGTGCACGCCACCTAATGAATGGATGGGAATGATTTGTGGTCCATATTTTGCAACCCACACTTGAAAACTGGCATTGCATGCATTTGGAAAAGCACAGGAAATGGATTATACGAACAGGCAATCAATGGATTCATTTCCATGCTTGAAATGGGATCGTTGAGACATTAATGCCAAAGCTTTTAAATTACAAAATTTCCATTGATAATATATCATGTGGTATAGGCCGTGTTTGGATGTACTCTCAAATCACGAAGCTTCTCTGGACTCCTCACAGAGACTTCTCGAATCCACGAGGAAAGAAAGCGAAAAATAGAAATAAATTCTAATAAATTCGAAATTGATTAATTGATGAATAAAACGAGTTCACAACCCTTTAAATAGGGGTACCAAGCAATGGGAAAGAAATTAGCAAACTACAACTAAAACTCCTAGAATTCGTGACTTACTATAAGTAGTAAACTTACTATTTATAGACGGTCGTGATGTCTACTAGTGCGCAAGGTTTTCGGCCAAAAATAGTACGTGTCCTCTTTGGCTTCACCAAACCGTTCTCCTAATTATTCTAAGCTCTTTTCACGTTGGGCGCAACTCTTAAAGCCAAAGGATGAAGAGTTATAATCAAACTAAAACTTACTATTTATAGTAAAAACGAAATTAAAACGGAAAAATGACCATCGATCTAGGGATTTTTCACAATTCTGGGCTGTGTAACCCAGTGTAGCGGGGTTGGTTGGCTTCAGTAGCTCGTTCTACCCCAAAATCATATATTTTACGTCAGATAATGGATTATACGAACAGGCAATCAATGGATTCATTTCCATGCTTGAAATGGGATCGTTGAGACATTAATGCCAAAGCTTTTAAATTACAAAATTTCCATTGATAATATATCATGTGGTATAGGCCGTGTTTGGATGTACTCTCAAATCACGATTTACCCCTGGTTGGGAGATCACCATATGATTGAAATCGATTGATACCTTGCGCACTACATCTAGACATGCAGAATTCAGTGTTGATAGTGGAGCCACCATCAGTAGCCTATGGTTTAAAAACAAATGATCCTAGACATCCGTAGATGGGCCTAAAATGGTGGGAAAAAAAAAACAAGAAATTCTAAGCCAGATCCAGTTCCCAAGTCCTTGGAGAAGAAGGGGATTACCTGATAATTAACCTACATGACCGGATTTGATTTTGCCATGTGCCACACTGAAAGTTGTTCAGTCAAGTACAGAGGCGGATAGGCCTGAAGCTGCAAAGCATGACTGAAAGTTGTTCAGTCAAGTACAGAGGCGGATTGGCCTATCTTTAACAGATGCACGTTACCTAACCAAGTCCTACCACATCAGGTCACTGGGTATGATTCATTCACCCACCGATTCGCTTTCCCTTGCAGAATAAGTTTGGAGTAGAATAGGTATTTCTTAGGAAACTTGGTAAGGCCCCCACCAGATACCATTTCATGGGCCCACATATACCTGTTAAAAGGATGTGAATTGCCTAGCAATGTGGGAAAGCCAGGTGCGGCTCAATACGATGTTGGTGGGAAATCCACCGTGTCCATCCATTTTTCCGTATCATCTAGGAGATAGGCTCAAAAATGACACAAATCCAAAACTCAAGAAAGCTTAATGACAGAGGATTGAATGTCCACTATCGAAACATTCACAGGGCACAAAAGTTTTGAATCAAGCTAATTTGTTTTCAAAACATCCCAAAATGAATAACCTTATGAAGTGGACTCAAGGAGCTTTCAATGGCAGGCATTCATCTACCCACCTTTTCTTGTTGTGCAACCCATTTGAGTGTTGGATTTGCATCATTTTTTGGCCTAGGGTAGATTTTCCAAAAATATCACGGTGGCCCCACCTAGCTTCCCATCCCAAGAAATTTATGTGAAAGGGTTTTGTTGCGGCATCCTTAAATACTAGGCTGGACAGTATGTTAAAAGTTGGTGGACCGCTCTTTGAAAAATATCTACAGGCCAGTAAAATGACACGACGTTGGAAGCCCACTGAGTTCTGTGTTAGGTGGGAAATACTTAATCGGCTCCCATTCACAGATCAGGCCATCCCACACCAATTGATTTCCAGGCTTTTGAATGTTTGTCCGCTCATTCCATTAGGCCTCATGTTCTTCAGTCAAAGTCATTCCAGAAGGCCTAATGTTCTTCATTGCAGGATCTTTGTTTGAAAATCAAGATCCGTTCACTGCCGACAAGGGGCCCACAATACGACAAACATGCACGCAAAGCGTAGAACGGTTCCCAACTTCTCATCACTGAAGGTGGGCCACATCCACAGTCCATGTCCTGCGAACTATGATCTACACTACTCCTGCGATACACCTTACCATTTTCTACATAAAGGAATTCCATTGAAATTTGCAAATTATTTTTCTGTACAATCTATCATTAAAAAAAACATAGAATATCAAAAAATCAAATCCCTTATTCGAATTTCTAAAAAGAATTACCAAAATTATGAAAACTTTACTGCAAATTCCTAAAGAATTCTGATTTTACCAAACAATGCCTTGCCTATTCTTTTTTCAAACAAGTGATGTAATCGAGCATTGGGGGCCACATGGGATGTGTATGACACGCAACATGTCCAAACGGGCTACACGTGAATTCGGAAGGTGTACATGGTCTTTTGTGGTGTGGCCCACCTGATGATGGGATCAGCTGTTATTTTCTTCATCCGATCGTCATAGCAGGGCCCACCTGTGGGGAGGCTTGGACGTCATACAGACACCACATGCCCCAAAATGCTTAGTCACACCCCCTAGTTATAAAAACCAGATGAGGGCAATTTGGTCATTGCACCTCACAAAGAAGTCATTTCAGTACTTATAAAAAGCAAATGCATTTTTTGTTAAAATCCGGATTGTAGAGAATTTTTTGGTAAAATCCGGTTTAAAAAACCCAAGATCATGAATGGCAACTTGGCACACGTGCCAATCGTGGTATATTGAGGATGGACCTTCGTTTTGTTCTTTTAACGGTCCACAACTTTTGTACCACGGTGGCCCACCTAGTGGGCTGATTGGGTTGATTTTTAGACACTGCTACTTACAAGGTCGAGATCGATGAACGGCTGAGATTTTAGACTGGCGCTTGTAGCCTTTAACAAGGATGTGGGCCCCTACTTGGTACTATCACCCAATCCTGAAACCCCAGCGACTCCACCACATCTTCCATACTCCACCCGGCCTTTCTCATCCCAAGCGACAGCAGTCGCACGTGCCACACCACACTCGCCCTATCCTTGAGACCGACGCGTCTGACCTTTCCTTCTTCCTCCATCATCTCCCTCACCTCCTCCTCCTTCCACCCGCCTTCCCTCAGCCTCCATCCCATCTCTTCGAACCATCCCTCCAGCCCACCACACTTCCTGCACGTGACCCTCCCGTCCCCGGACGTCACCTCCCACCACCCGCACGTGCCTTCCCTCGATTCGCACGTGACCTCCTTCCCCTCCGCCAAATCCGACCAAAACTCAATCCTCCTAGCAGATTTTGCCGCCCAGGCCGGTGACGGAGGTCGGGAAATTCCGTTCTCCGGACGGAATTCCTTCTGGAAAAATCCGGCAACGTCGAAGCCGGAGTACCGGAATTCGCTGCCGCGAACGTAGAAAACGGGATTGCCGGCGAGATTTGGCTCGGATGGTATGTAGCAGTGACGATAAATCGGGACCAGAATTGGCGATTTTTTTATCGAATTTTTGGCGAGGATGAGTGCCTCCTGAGGATTTTCCGGCTTCGTGCCCCAGGACCGGCACCAGAAGTTCCGCTTCGAGATCTCGCTACAGAGGATAGTGATAGGGAGATCGACAAGGATCTGAAGCTGCTGAGGCGAGGATCGCCAGTTCGGGAAACCGGGTCCGATGGGCAGGCCTTCGCGGAGGATCGATCGGAGATCAGGCGGGAAAACGAAGCCGAAGGAAGATTCGATCGCGGCGAATTCCATGTCGGAAAGGCCGTCTAGGACGGGAATTTTGCAGGTCTTGAGATGGTCGATGAGAGTCTTGGAATAGGCTGCGAAGGAGAAGCAGACTCTACGGCGATTTTTGCTTGGAACGACTGATGGCATTTCCATGGATGGGAGAATGCGAAAAAATCAGGGGAGATAGAGCGGCATTGAGAGAGAGAGAGAGAGAGAGCCTTGAAGGAGTCTGTCGTAGTGTTGATTTATATAAGGTGCGGTCGAGAGAGAGAGAGAGAGAGAGAGATTTGACGCAGTCTGTCGTAGTACTGATTTATATATAAGGTGCGGTTGAGAGAGAGAGATGTGTAAGATATTGGGTGAGGCCAGCGCCTGAGCTAATCATCTCCCCTGGCCCATGGGTCCACTTGATGTATATGTGATATATCCACGCCGTCCATCCGTTTTTCGTATCATTTCATGGAAACTGAAGCAGATCTATATCTCTGATGGACCACACTACATGAAATATTGGTGATTGACCATTAAAAACTTCTTGTTGGCCACAAAAATTTTGGATGAAGCTGATATTTGTCTGTTCCATTCATCCATGTCTGTGTGATCTTACCAACAGGCTGGATGCAAAATAAAATTTACAGTAAGCCCTGAGAATTTTAACGAAAGGCATTCAATCACCACTTTTCCCGTAGTCTGGTCCATCTGAGCTTTGTATCTGCTTCGTTTTTTGATCCATGCATTAAAATAATCTGGAAAAATGGATGAACGGTGTAGATATACTACACATACATCAAGGTGGGCCACATGGTCAGGGCCGCACCATATTGGGTAACTGGGGCAGGCTGCATCTAATCCGATCACCATCTCTACTTACATGTGGCAGTGACTTATCATCTGACGCCGTCCATCTAGTTTCACTTTCTACATACATCCGATCTGTGGCTTTCAAATCAACCGTAGAATCGAAATTTGATTAACGGCAAAGCAGTCAGTTGGAGAAGTTGAAGAAAATTGATAGATAGAATCATTTCCTTAGCTTCATTTTTAAGTGTTCTATAAGGTTCACTGAATTGACGGATGAGATTTGCAAGTATATGTTCCATGAAGAGATGGGTGTACGATATTCCAGTAATCCGGATTCTACCCTATCATCTCACGTTAGAGGAGAGAGCCTGCCCGGACCGAACGGGCTCATGCGAACAAAATGCGGATACGGTTTTGGATTTTTGTAGTTTTGTCTCTCCACGCGGCTATTTTGGAAAATTTTGGAGTTTTGTAGGGATTCCCACGCGCTTTACGTAAATTCTACAGTGCAAACGTTTTCATATTGTCGTGCAAATGGTAGTTATGGGCTCCACCATGATATTAAGATGAAATCCACTCGGTCCATCATTCAAACCTTCCATTTTTTGTTTATAACACCAAATTTGAGAGAAATTGATTGCTCGGTTGAAGTACACATGTAGGAACAGATTGGATGGGAAGGTTACCCTTGATTATCTGTGGTCCAATCTACTTCTAGTAATGGCCTATTTTAGTTTGTTATCATCTATGGAAGATGTTTAATATCAATGGATTAGATAGGATATATATATAACATGGTGCATCTGAAATTAGAATGAAGTTTAGAAGTCCACTATATAAAAAATCCTAGTGTGGCCCACATGAGTCATTGATTACTTTTATTTTTTTTATTATGATAAATCAAGTAATTATATATCTTATTGTCGGAGTGGATTTTACTGATACATTAGAATGGGTCCCAAAATAAACCGTTTTCACCACAATTCGGTGTTAATGTCTGCACTGGATAATTTCCCACTTTATGCCAGGTCAAGGAAGGGGACGCGGATTGCGTCCTACCCCCGCCTGGACGGCAATCTGTCCTGGCAGGGATCTGTGGGGCCTAACGTGATGTAAGTGTTTTATCCACGCCGTTCATTGCTTTTGTCATATCATTTTAAGATATTTATATAAAATTGAAGGAGGTCCACTGTTCCACTGGACCACACTGGAGGAAGCTGCATTGATAATGACACCCACCGTTTAAAACTTTGTAAGGGCCACCGTGATGTTTTTTTATCATCCAACATATTAATAAGGTCATTTAGACGTGGATGAAGTGAAAAAAACAAATATTAGCTTGATCCGAAACTTCTCCAGCTCCCAAGAAGTTTTTTAATGGTGGAAATTAAATCCCCACTTTGTGGTCCACTAAAGCCCTTTACCTTTCTCATTGTTTATCTCATGACTTAAAATGATCTGATAAAAGTGATGAACGGTGTGGATAAAACAATTAAATCACATTGGGCCCCACAGATCCCTGCCTGGACGGATTACCGTCCGGGCGGGGGTAGGACGAAATCCGCGTCCCAAGGAAGATATCTTCAACGAAATACGCGGGCGATTTGCGCGATCGAAGATTGCATTTGTGAAACGCGTCACGTGTGTCTACTTGTCACACATTTGAGAAATCCAAACCCTTGCTTATGGTTGGATTCCATGGTATAAAATGAGGATGGTTTGATTCACAGGTGGATTAAACGTGTGTGAGAAAATGGATGGTCAGGAAAAATGACGACCTTAATCTAGTCAATGTAAATACATGATCGATTTTTCTTGGGCCATTTTTCTGTCCAGAGCATGGAGAGGATGTTCCCACATGATCAACGGCCCAGATCTTCACATCTTCGTCGAGAGTCTCGCCACATGTGGCTTTCCGCGCAGATCGCCTTATCATTTCGTACGGATGAGACTTTTTAAGGGGTCTTGCGTCTCCGACCGAGGAACTCTCTGCACACGAGTCAAATTCTACACATGCATGAAAATCTTGCAGGTCATGAAATCGGATTGCGTACTGAGCGTACTGAGTAAACTCAGTTGGGCCCACCGCGAATGCATGTGGTTTATCCACGCCGTCCATTCGTTTTTTCAGATCATTTTATGGGTTCAACCCAAAATTGATGCATATACAAAGCTCAAGTGGGCCATACCACTGGAAAAAGTGGAAGTATTGATTTCAACCGTTGAAAAATTTTCTAACGCCCCCAGTGATGTTTATTTGTCATCCAACCTTTTCATAAGATCAGAAGGACATGGATGCAAGGTAAACCGCTTCATCTGGTGGGGTCCACCGAGTATTTATTTTGCCAAACAAGCAAACCAGTCCGATCTGCTTTTAGGTGGGCCGCATGTGTACGGAATGTATAGATAAGAACATTGGGAAGGGTACGCAATCGATGCCCACGTGTAAGCTATGAATGGCGTGAACTTGTATAAAGAGACGGGAAGATAAGGCCCGCTCCATCACGTGTTTTCCCTTCTTTCGTGTTTGCGTTAACACACGAACAGCTTGGATCTCAAATAAACACCGTGGTCGACCTTCGCAAGGTTTCGGTGGTGGGCGTTACTCTCCCCACTTTTTTTGTGGTGGGGTCCACTCGATCTTTGGATTTGCCTCGTTCTTTGAATCATGACCGAAAATGATCTCTCCAAATGTAGGGACAGTGTGGATTAAGGCTGTACATGAACTGAGTTAACTCAGTTAGCCCGCTCGAATCAACTCAAAAAAGTTCGATCCAATTCCGTTCATAACTAAGTTTTATCCAAGCCGAGTTGGTTTTTTAGCTCGAAAAAATTTTGAACCAAGTTCGAGCTCGCCTGAGCTCAACTCAATTGGGATTGAACTCTAACTTGAATCAAACTTGGATCGAACCAAATCGTTGACTCAATTACTTTGATATTAATGTTGCTCAAGTGTTTAATGAAATGACTAAACGAAGTGCCCACTGTGGCAAGGAAGGTATGTATACAAAATGAGTACTTTTTTTTTCTTGATTTTGATGTTACATACAAGGTATTTAATGAAATATTAGTAAATTGTTGTTGTTTTACATATAATAAAATATTGAAAGTGCACTCCATGTGTTTATGAAAATGTTGCACAGGCTTGATCTTGGCTCGAATCAGCCGCAGCTCAAATTGGCCCGAGCTGTTGACTAAATCGAGTTGAGCTGGCCAATTAGGCTTGAGGACTAAGCTCAAGCCGGGGTCAACTAGTGGCTAAGCCAACTTGAGATGTACCAAGCTCAACGCAGCTCAACTTGCGCAAGAGATGATGCGGATACAGTACATATATCATGGTAGATTCCGAAGGACTTGGTGATTTCACTTCATTAGGAGACTCGCAATCAAGCAGTAAGTAGACGTCTGGTTGAGCCGTGAGATTCGCGAGTGAAGTGAGTCACCAAGTTATGTGGACCCACCATCATATATGTTTTGTATCCACACGGTTCATACATTTGTATAGATCCCTAAAACATTAGGGTATGAATCAAAGAATGATCAAGATCCAAGACTCGAGTGGACCCCAGTATAGAAACAGTGGGAAGAGTGACCCGGCAGTTGAAACCTTTCAAAGGTCCCGTGTGATGTTTTTTTTCCTGGATCGAACCTGTTCATGTGTTAACGCAGACATAAGATAAGTGAAAACACAAATATCAGCTTGATCGGAAACTTTTGTGCCCTTAGAACTTTTTAATGGTGGGAGTCACTCTCCCCATTGTTTTTTGTGGTGGGGCCCACTCGAGATTTCGATATGACTCATTCTTTGGATCATGTCCTAATATGATCTCTCCAAATGGATGAACGGTGTGGATATAAAAATATACTTCATGGTTGGGCCCATGGAACTGGGTGACCACTTCAATTGCAAGTCTCGCTACTCAACCTGTAAATAGCTAATCCACATCCACGGCTTGGATCTTGAACTCGTGCCACAGTAACTTATGTAGGCGAGTCCACCAGCCGCGCGTGTGAAAACTCTATCCATAATAGCGACTGGCGAGTGATCTGATGAGTGAAAGGAGGGATGAATGGATGGCTAGAAACTATTGGCCAACAGTCGAGAAAGGGTCCATCTGATGAAGCAAGTGGCCTGACATTCGACAAGAGTATATTGCGGCAGGCGAACACCTGATGTACGCCCCAGATCAAAAACAAATGCGCCGGCAGATGTCAGTGCATGTAGGGTTGGAGCCTAATAGGGATATGCCAATGAACTGTTTGTCAGGACCCATGCAACAAAAGGTTGCATGGGTCCACCGTGATTTGTGTCTGATATCTATTCCGTACATCATTTGGACCACCTCATGTTAAGATCTGAACCTTAAAAAATCAAGCTAATTAAAAACTTAGGTACCGTTTGGCATTGGTATTTAAGTGTATTTGGAGACAATTGGATGTTAATACACTTTTTAATGCATTTAATAAGGTAATGTAACTACATATTTAGTTTTTCAATTTTCCATTATGTAAAATAAATTAGTCATCATTATTATTTCAAAGTGTTTGTTTAAACAAATTATGATAGATACACTTGTCAATAAAATAGATAAAAGAAATTATAATTATTATATTTTTACATCATGAAATTATCATTTTTATGATGATTTTTAAATAAATAATAGTAGTGAACTCATTATCGCAATCAAATGTTGAAGAAGTAATTGCTGTGTGAAAATTTGAATTGGTTTACCACATAGGAAGTATAACTGACCACATAGAAAGTATAATTAACTACAAGAAATATGTCTCGGAGATAAACTTATTAAGAATATTAGAACAAGCTTTTCAAACTGATAGGGCACAGAACTCGAAAGATATAGTTAATGATTTTTCCAACAAAGAAATGACCCTAGAGCTATCTCCTGAGTTGAGCTGCTAAAGGGCAAAGTTTGGTTGGAAGAGTCATCTAAGCCGAGTAAATCGATTACAGCCAAGTGCAGGGCAAAGATCCCAGAGAAAATCTCACCTCAAACTATGAAAGAACATATCCAATATGATCCTACCCAAAAATTAAGCTGACTGAGGTGGGCTCAGCAGTATATTTAGGGAAAGATTTGCATCCATATAAGATTTTCCAGCAAATTTCATAAATCACATAAGGATACACAGATCTCGACACTACCTTATGGAACCTATAAGTATCCTCACTACAATCGAAGGAAGATAAGACAAAAAAAAAAAAAAAAAAACTTAAGCTCAAGCCTTTTTATCCAAGTCTACTTACCTGACTTAGGCATCGGAGGGTCTACAACTATTATCGATACCCCCAATGTCTCAACCAAATTCTGGTAATAATAGTAATAATTACTCATTTCCACACATTTACTGTTGTAAATGGAAAATCAAACACCCTCTAAATGAAATTGCCATAATAAAAAATTATAAGAATAACTTCCTGGTGTGTTTTCAAATCTCTTACCTTTACAGCAATTTTAGTGTAATAGATGTGAAATACCACTTTTTCACCCCATTTTAAAGAGAAGATTCACATAGGTGACAAAGGTGTTGGTAGGTTATTAATATGTACACATAGCATGCTGATGATACCTCAAAATAATTTAAATATCAGCTACATCACTAAAGTCACACTAAAAAAATGATTTAAATCATCCAAGCATTCGCCATCTAAATGGACTATTAAAAAACATTGGCAAATCACTGAATTATATTCCTTACATTGGTGGTCAACCCGAGCTTCTAAATTTTCTCATTTTTTTCTACCAAGCCACGTGTTGAATGGACTTATTATGATCATTGTATCAAATAATTTGTATGCAAATTGATTTAGCTCATCAACCGTAAATATGCTAAAAATTCAATGCATTGGCATGCAAACACACTTGTTGGATTCAGTGTATTCTAATTATAAGTTACCAAGCACAATTGTGGACTCCAATCACATGAATTCTATGGTACTCATAATTTGATCTCTAATTCATTCCAAATAAAAAGCTCCCAAACGAGTCCTTAACTGGGCCACACTCAGAAAAAAGTGGATGTGGGGACATGTACAATTGAAACCTTCCATGGGCCTACCTAACTCTTGGATCAGATTAATATTAATTTTTCACTTAATCATGGTTGGATTATCGTATGAGCCATTGGATAACATGTAAACATCACAAGTAGCCCTTAGAAAGTTTAAATGGTGGGCATCTTCATCCCCACTATTTACTATGGTGTGTAGAGTTGTACACGAACCGAGTTAGCTCAATCAACTGGCACGACTCCACTCCAAAAAAGCTCGATTCAAATTGGTTTGAAACTGATTTCCAGCCAAGTCGAGTTGACTTTTGGAGCTTGAAAATATTTCAAGTCAAGTTTAAGCTTGTCCGAGCTTGAACCGACTTGGATCGAACCTCAACTCAAATCGAACTCGTATCAAATCAGTTAGGTGACTCGGTTATTTTGATATTGACGTTGCTCACCAAGTGTTTGATGAAATGACTCAACGATGTGTTGTTTCGGGTGCATATATTCTCAACGGGATCGTCTGGTGGCGAGGAATGTGTGGATATGAAACAAATTACTACAAAAATAAAAATAAAAAAATTACATGATAAAACTATCCTCCTATCTTGATTTTGATATTGCCTATGGAGTATCTGATAAAATATCTATAAACTGCTGCTGCTGTTTTCCATAATGTAAGAAATTAAAAATACACTCCATGAGTTGGAGAAAATGTCACACATGCTCGAACTCAGTTTGAACTGCCCGAGCTGCTTACTGAACCTAGCTGAGCTAGCCAGTTCAGCTTGAAGACAGAGCCGAGTTCGAGCTGAGGTCAGCTACTGGCTGAGCCTAGTCGGGCTGTGCCATGCTCGGCTTGGTTCGACTACTCGGGTACAGCTCTAAGGTGTGGCCCAGTTGAGTATTTTTATCGGCCTGATTTTGGGTTCACTCGAAGGTGGACAAGAGTAGATGTAGCACACACATCACAGTGGCCCCAGGGATCTTTTGTTGTACCGGCTCCCTTCGACATTTTCTCATCTCCTCTGTTACACTGTCGATGGAGTCTTCCTGGGACCAAGTCCACCGACCTGAGATTCGACCAGTGTTCGGTTGTCAGTCATTGCTGTCTTCCTAGCTATTAATTTATTGGCACCTTATGAATGTACATGCGGATTTCCTACAACAGCCTGTAGTTCGTGCACTCGGAAGCTAGGTAGGGCCCATCATAATATTTTTAAGAAATCCACCTCGTTCAACTATTTTTCGAGTTGATTTTAGGATACGAGATCGAAAATGAGGAGGATCCAGAGTTCAAGTGGGCCACACGAGAGGAACATTGGAGATTGAACGACCACCATTGATACATTCGTAAAGGCCACATGAGTTTCATACCAAGCTAAGTTTTTTTGTTTTCAATTCTTTCAAGCTAAAATGAACGGTTTTGATAGCATATAAACATCAAGGTGGACCCCAGGAATATTTCAACAATAGGAATTTGGTTCCCCACTTTTTCCTCTTGTGTGGCCGACCTGAGTTCTTTATCCACGCATTGTCCATTACTTAGTATCCTATCTTAAAATGAGCTGAAAAAACAGATGGATGGGGTGGATTTCTCACAAACATCACACTGGGCCCCACCTAGCCTCCTAGTGCAGGAAATCAGTGCCCCATCTGTTGCGTCTTACTTTGGACGGCAGAATGTAAAAATCATGTTGGTGAAATGTCCTAATCAGTGGACATCTATATATATAGGATCATAAATAGGCAGTTAGAAAGATGCCATCTAACAATCCATATTTAAATTCGAGAATATCCCTCAACCAGTGACTGAGATCATCCAACTTCTGAGAACTTTCTCATACAACCCATCTTTGGTAAGGCTCGGTACATGAACGGTATAGATCTTGTACACGTTTACTAGGTGGTTCGGTCAAACACCCAGTATTCAGGTCGGACAAATGCGGTAAGTAGTTGAGTGGACGTGATTTTCTTAAAGGAACTAGGTGGGGTCCACCGTCACGTATGTCGATCCATTTCATCCATCGTTTGGCAAATTCTCAAGTTAGCCACACCATGGGAAAAATTGACGATGGAAAGGTTCACCATTGAAACCTTCCTAGCCCCATGATGTTTTTATGACACCTAACCCACTCAATGCTATTGCTATTCGTTCAAAATAGCTCCATTGAGAGGAGAGAGGACTGCGCTATAGAAACGGTGGGGCCCACCGTCATGTATGTGTATTATCCACACCATCCATCCATTTTTCCAGATCATTATAGGATCGGGGCTCAAAATTGAACAATGTTCACAGCTCAAGTGTACCACACCAAAGGAAATAGTGGGAATTGAAATGCATACTGTTGAAAACTTCTTGGGAGCCAGAGAAGTTCTGGATCAAGATGATATTTTTGTTTTCCTTCCATTTATATATGTGTGTCCTTCTGGACAGATTGTAGATAAACATCACTGTCAGCCCTAGCTAGGAAGGTTTCATCGATGGAAATCATTATCCGCATTGTTTCCTGGGTTATGGATGTGTTTTAATTTTGAGCCTATGGTCTAAAATGAGCTTGTGAAATGAATGGACGGCGTGGATAAGACACATATATTACTTGTGGTCCTATGGAATTTACCCCTCTCCATTGAGAGGTTTTCATCCACACTTTTTTTCTGGTAGTGTGACTAACTATAGTTTTAGAGTGATTCTATTACAATAATGGCTAAAACTATGGCCTGTGTAAATATCATAGCCATGTCACACACATCATGGTGGACAGCCGAGCCATTTGTTTCACCAGCTCCGGTAATTCATAGTCCTGCTGCCTCTTACAGTGGGACACGTATTGGTTATTGGCACTTTCTATACTGACGTGATAGAATTGATAATATATTAGGTATTATCACTTTCTATACTTACGTGATAGATTTGATTGAATGGTAAGCTGTTGTTACACAGGGAAATAATTTTTAAACATATTTTATATGAATTTCATTTCTAATAATGGCCCACCATCCAATCAAATCCTGCTACATTCTGTCTATACCAATTTAATGATAGTACCTAATTACATCTAATCAAATCCTGTTAGATCTTGTCTATACTAATTTAAAGGCAGTACCTAATCCATTACCCCGGAGTGATCATCCAAAAAAAAAAAAATCATTGGGGTACAAATAAGGTTTTCAAGGATCTAAGCTTGGGCCTATATTTAGATGAGGCCTGCTCTATGAATGGCTCGGATCTCAAACTCATGCCACCCTAGCTTGCATAGGCGAGTACATATCGGTACATGTAGAGTTGGAATGTATCACAGATGCCAATAAACTGTTTATAAGGACCCTTGTCATAAAAAGCTCCATGGCCCACCATGATATGTATTTGACATCCACTCCGGTCATCATTTAGGTTAACTCATGTCATGATTTAATTCTAATTCAAAAAATCAGGCCAATTTAAAACTTAGGTGGCACCTGAATTTGAGTGTATATATAGCTAATTAGGTATAAATGTACCTTTTTAGTGTGTCCAGCATAAATGGGAAATAAATGAGAATTACTTTCTTGATGTGTTTTGAAATCTCTTTGCCTATGGGAAATGCCTTTCAGGTTAAAAGGAAAGAGGGTCACACGAGTAATAAATGTGTGTTGCTACTCTGTAACACATGTGAGACATTGATGATATCAAAAACACATTAATTGATTGATTAGAGCTATCCAAACATTGGTTAGCGAGAAAATGTTGACAAATCACTTGTTTGTAATTTGAGAATTTCCTTAATTCTGGCTAATGAATTTCAACGAGCTTATTACCACTATTCTGTCAAATATACATATACCTGTGCTTATATTTAGAATATTAAAGCCTCTTTAGTTAATTACTCTTAATATGGTGATTTAGAATATTAAAGCCTCTTTAGTTAATTATCTCTTAATATGGTGAAAATTTCAATGCATTTTAATCCCACGTATCTAAACTCAGATTTCAATTACGAGCTACTAAATACAACTAAAGATTTCAATTCACATCAATTCCATGATAATTGAGATTTAAATTCACATTCATTACAAATACAAGCTCCCGAACGAACCGAGTTGGTAAAACAAGGAAAGTGAATGTAGGGACAACTACAATTGAAACCTTCTCTAGGTTCGCCTAAGTCTTGAATTATATTGATATTTGATTTTTTACTTTCATCATGGTTAAACTGATCTTGTGAATGGTTGGATAACATGTAAACATCTTGAGTGGCCCTAGGAAGGTTTCAATGGTGGGCGTCCTCATCCGCTTCCCCATTGTTTCATATGGTATGGCCCAATTGAATTTTTTATCCCTTAGATTTTTGGGTTCACGCTCTCACATAGGGCCTACCGTGATGTATGTGTTATATCCATGCTTACCGTCCTTTTTTCCCCCAACTATTTTATGGCATTGTCCCAAACTATAAGAATATCCAAAGCTCAAGTAGACTACGCTACAGAAATAGTGTGAAATGAAATACACGGTTGAAAATATCTTGAGGTCTATAAAAGTTTTGGATGAAGCTGATATTTATGTCTTCCCTTCATCCATATCATTGTAACCTTATGAACAGGTTGGATGACAAATAAACATCACTGTGGGCCCTAAAAATGTTTCAATGTGGGATATCTAATGTTTTTTGTAGTGTGGTCCACTTAAGCTTGTTTATGCTTTGATTTTGGGCTCAACTCCTAAAATAAGCTGAAAAATTAGATGGACAATGTGGATAAGCCACATACATCTATGGTGGCCCTAAAAATGTTTCAATGGTGGATGTCATTATCCATTCTGTTTCCTTTGGTGTGGTCCACTTAAGCTTTGATTATGCTTCGATTTTGGACTCAACCCCTAAAATGAGCTGAAAATTAGATGAATAATGTGGATAAGCCACATACATCCATGGTGGGCCCTAAAAATGTTTCAATGGTGGATGTCATTATCCCTACTGTTTCCTGTGGTGTGGTCCACCTAAGCTTTGTTTATTCTTCGATTTTGGACTCAACCCCTAAAATGAGCTGAAAAATTAGATGGACGATGTGGATTAGCCACATACATCCATGGTGGGCCCCACAAAGTTTTCTCAGTACCAAATCGGGGACTAGCACACACCTCACCATGGTCCTCCCGAGGAGCCTTTGATGGACTGGCTCCCAACAAGACTTTCGCATCTCCGTTTCGCTATCCACAGTCTTTGTAGACTCAGTCCACCGACCTGAGAATCGAGAAGCACGCAGTTGTCAGTCAATCTCTATCTTCCTAGCTGTTAATTAACTGGCACCTTTAGATATGTTGACGTGGCACAGATGTATGAGATCTCTGAATCGTTCATCTGCTGGGTCTTACTATGGACGGCCATATGTAAAAATCTTGTCTGTGAACTGTCCTAATACGTGTGGACATCTAAGAAGATCATAAATATGTGATTAGAAAGAGGTCAACCAACGATCAATATTCAAATTGGAGAAAATCCTTCAATCAATGGCTAGAATCATCCAACTTGTGCGAATTTCTGATACAACCCATGTCGTAAGGCTCATTACATGAACGGATTGGATCATGTACACAGTACGCATTAACTTACTGCTCTGGTCAAGACGCCTTCATTAATGACAAGCTGTGAATTTCCTTAAAAAAGCTTTGTGGGGTCCACCATAATGAATGTGCCATCCCATCTATCCGTTCTTTGAGCTGGCTCAAATATCACGTGAGCTGAAAAATGAGGGCAATTAAAAATTCATGTGGGCCACACCAAAGAACAGTCGGATTGGGACTCCTAGACTCTTATTAATGAAACCTTCTTGCGGTGCACCTTGATGTTTATATGACACCCAACTCAACCATAGGCAAGTCCTTATCCAAATCTTAGGGGCAAGAAAAGGTTTCATTAGTAAATTAATTACGTAAGGTTGAGAGATTCCATTTTGGTAAGGCATTAAAATGGTAAATTTTGATTGCATCATATCATGATATAAGAGATGGAGCCATGCAAAATAAGTTTTCAACCACGGATGACATCATACCAATCAAAGAGTGCCTAATGGAGCATAGTGTGGCATGCAACACCACACCACACCACACCAACGTGATATCGTATGGAGCTAAAAAAAGCTCTATGTACTCCACTATGATGTATATATGTTTCATCCAAGTAAATCCAAATACGAAGTGAACCATATCAGGAAATAGTAGGGATTGAATGCTTACCATTAAAAACTTATTAGGATTTACAAAAAAATTTGACCAAGTTGATATTTGTGTTTTCCTTTTATTGGGTGTGTGTGACCTAATCAACGAGTTAGCTGGATGGCAAATAAACATTATAATGGTCCTTAGGAGTTTTTCTTGGTGGCCATTCAATCACCAACTCTTTACTGTGTTGTGGTTCACCTGAGACTTGGACCTGTCTCTGCAAATTGAATGGATGCTATGAATAAAGCACATACATTGTGGCAGGGCTCACAGCTTTTCCAGCAATCCCACTCTGTTCCTTCATTGATAGCCTATCCATTCTCATCTTTGGGTGCGGATTGCATGGGAACCCTAATACTAGATAGATACGTGGTGTTGAGATTGATGTGGCAAGATTTGATTGGGTCATGTGTTATCGCCAAAGATGAAGCCTATGTAAAGCATGTTTGAAAGTGTTGTGGAAAATGTTTTGATTTATATATATATATATATATATATATATATATATATATGTGTGTGTGTGTGTGTGTGTGTGTGTGTGTGTGTTAAAACTTAGTGTTTTGGGAATGGTCCCGAAAATGAGAGAATAGAATATTGGGTTTATAAGTAAGGTATTGAGTATTTTACTATTTGCTCGATGAATTTGCAAAGTACAGAGACTTAACGTGCTTCGCACTCGTACTGGAACACATGCGCATGTGCACGCGTGCGATATCGGTTTCGAGCTTGGTGCGAGGGTGTGGACATGTGAGGCAGCATGGCTGTAGAGGCTCTACCGGCGCACATTACACTTTGCAAGTGCACATAGTATCACTGATGGGTTGCTCTCTTGTGACCTTACACGAACCGGTGTGATAATGGCTATAGGTCAGGTGGCTGGAGTTTTGTGGATCAGAGGTATGAGAGAGACGTGTCTGTGTTATGTAGGGGCCGGAACTAGCCGTTTAAAATGTGATGTAACTATTCATGCAATAATAAATCAGACCATACAGAAACTACTGCATGTGGCTAGCCCAATAGTTAGCCACTAAATCTAAACGGCAATATGCAGCTGGTTTTCCCCACAAATTGTCGGAAACAATATTTTGGAGCTATGACCTTAGACTAAAATGTCCAACAACCCTATCCTATATAAACAGAGCTTAGGTGGTTCATTAAACCATTATCAACCATTCAAACTACTCTCTTATTCAAACCAACCAGTAACAACTCAATGTTTTCTAATTAGCTAGCAAGGTTTAATATGTACATTAGCCATTAGCATCAAGTCCTCAAGAAATAGACCAGTATAGTGGTCTAAGCCAACAATATCTTTTCTAACTTTCTCTTTGATTTGTGATTTTTTATTTTTTTATTTTATATGCTAGTAAAATGTGTACATAAAGTTTCATTATTGATTTATTAGTGCTTGATGAACTAAGAACCACTTACAGGCTTGTCATATCTTAGAAGTTATTTGCATGTAATCTATTAGCTATCTCAATTACTTTGAGAATGGGTGAATAACGCTTTAAGGACAGCATCATCATATATGCTTCAATTTGTACTTAATATTTTTCAATTTCTTTTATTATTTTACAAAAATTACAAATCTATAATTTCAGATACTAGAAAGTTGCTAACTTAACTGGCCATATCTAGCAACAAAGTGAGGCCCAATCAAACCATGCAATCCAGATCAACTTTGGGAGGTGGTGCGACCCACTTAAAAGTTTTAGAGCGGCTCTCATTCTAGCATAATGGCAGCGAAAATCATGCGAAGAGTGGATGTCACGCAGATATTAGAGTGGGCCCACAGATCGTTTCATTGCACAACTCTTCCAATCCAAAGTCCAAACTCCTGATGCCTCCAAAAGTGGATGAGCATCCAAAAAAAATCATTCACAAGATAATCGTGACCGTTTGATCTTTGGCCTGCAAAGAAAATACTAAGATGAGAAACACGCTGTCAGTCCATGTTAAACTAAAAAAAGTACAAAAATTGCGATCTTCGTCCAGGAGAGATTTTTGGGGTATTTTCCTTCGACGGTGACAGAGAATGGTCTGGTTACCAAATACTAGGTCCCGCTTGCCACAGCTAGGAACAGCGTCTGCTGTCTATTATATAATTCCCTTCAATTTTCACTGGGATTTGGAAGGCTGGACAGTTTGATAGTCAATATAGATTATAAAAGGCTCAGTTGATGACAGAAGTGATATGGGCCGGATGTCAAACTTTAAATCAGATTTATCTTGCAATCTAGAATGAGTTATTAGACTAGACATAAAACATATGATCTTAGGGTAGAACAAGCACTTTAGCCACTCAACCCCACTATGCCTAGTTGCACAAGCTGAATTTGCAAGATACCATCCATTCCACCATCGTTTACTATTTTAATCTTATTTTTATTATAAAAAGTAAGTTTTAATTTAATTATAACCCTTTAACCGTTGGGCTGAAGGAGCCAGACAATTACTATTTTTTGCCAAAAACCTCGTAGAAATCACGAACGTCTATAAATAGTATACGTTGTCAATTCTTAGTGTTTTAGTCGTCGTTTGATTCTGGAATCTCTTTATTGAATTTATTTCTATTTTTCTTGGTTTATAGTATGTGAGGAATCTAGAGAAGCGCATTTGGAATAGTTATCCCTGAGGAAGAGGGTGATCGGCCTCATCACGTTAATCCCTGCGTCACCCCCCCAAGTAAGATCGGATTATCCAGAACGTCAATATTGTGGGCCCCATTGTAGATTGGTCATGTCCAAAAAGTTCACTCTGTGATAGCGGCCTTTCAATGAAAGTAGAAAAGAAAGCCAACGGTCCACATTCAACAGCTCATTGCTTGGGTGTTGATGACGTGTTTATATCATCAATGGGTTTGATATTCAATAAGGGCAGTAAGTCTACGGTGGGGCCCACTAGATGGACGGTTGACGTGAACAATATGAAAAGCACTTGACTGATCTCAGCATGGGTCATGGTCAGTGGCCAGCTCTTTTGTCACTTTCAGTATGCCGGCAGGCTAATGATTTTTGTAATAATAATTTCGTCTCTACTCGGGTTTTTTCTCGTTTTACGCTTACATCATAGCCCTGTTGGGAAATTGGAAGAGGCATTCGTGGCACACGTGTGGATGAGGCACACGTATGGAACCCAGTTCAACCTGGCATAAGAATCAGGTCTACCCATCTGGTGGGCCCAATTGTATATTGGGTATGGACCATCGGTCAGCTTTTTCTAACCATCCATTTTAATTGTGGTCCCATCTGATGGGGAGAATTCTAATGTTATTGGTCAGCTTATGTTGGCTATGCCCCCCCAAAAGGATGAATGGATCTGATCTCTCACGTGCACTCTTGTTTGGCACGCGTGCAGCGAATAACGTCCTGGATCACATTCCCTCGCTCAGCACGAAGAGGTGGTTCGGCTGAATGGGATTATATAAAAGAGAGATCGTGTTTCGAGCTTAGATATGGAAAAATGGATGGACGGGGTGGATAGAAGTAATAGGGGACCGGCCCTCAGTGGCCCGCGCCGCCTGTCCCGAGCTCGGAACAAGCCAGGGTAGTACCTAATCAACACCCAGAAAGATTCAGACTGTCCATCCAATAGGTCCACTAGTGATGAACGGTAGTACAAAAATCATAATAAAACGGTATCCAAAAAAGAGTTTTCCATTTCTTAGAAACGTGAACAATGTACTGTTGCACCATAGCACCAGTCCATGCAAGTGGGTCCCACATCTAGGTGATCCAAATCGTCCATTTTTTAATGTGAGGTACTGTACAAATTTCCTCATGATCTTGATCCTTGAACTGTTGGCTCTCATTGTTTTTTGTCACATGTGTTGTGTACAGGCGTGCTGAAACTAATTTTACTCATCTTCTATACTTCGACGGTTATGATAGTTGAATTATTGAAATGCTGATCTTTTAATCATTTTGTCTCTTCATATCTCTCTAACTATTCTAACAATTGTCAAAAGATGAGGTTCTTTTTTTAAAGATGAAATTCAACTTATCTTAGATACTAAAAATTAACTTCTTAACAACAAGATCTATCAAACAATATAGAAATATTAATAGTTGGTCATAAGAAGCAACTACAAGAAGCTTTTTTAAAAAGTAGAATGGATTGTATTGAAACAAAGAATAATCTAGTGTAGAATTGTAGACTTAGCTTATAGTTAAAGATAATCATTAAAAATTATTAGTATTATGTTATAGATTCTCTGCAAGTATTTCTCTTATTTATTTCAATGGTTATGGTAGTTGAATAATTTTTTAATGTAAAATTAATTGTATTAGAATTATAAATAATTCAGCATAAAAAGATAGACTTCAATTACAAGTAAAAATTATCCTATAAATTAGTACCATTCTATTACAACTCCTTTTTACTCATCTTCTATACTTCGACGGTTATGATAGTTGAATTATTGAAATGCTGATCTTTTAATCATTTTGTCTCTTCATATCTCTCTAACTATTCTAACAATTGTCAAAAGATGAGGTTCTTTTCTTAAAGATGGAATGCAACTTATCTTAGATACTAAAAATTAACTTCTTAACCACAAGATCCATCAAACAATATAGAAATATTCATAGTTGGCCATAAGAAGCAACTGCAAGAAGCTTTTTTAAAAAGTAGAATGGATTGTATTGAAACAAAGAATAGTCTAGTGTAGAATTGTAGACTTAGCTTATAGTTAAAGATTATTATTAAAAATTATTAGCATCATGTTATAGATTCTCTACAAGTATTTCTCTTATTTATTTCAATGGTTTTGGCAGTTGAATAATTTTTTAATGTAAAATTAATTATATTAGAATTATAAATAATTCAGCATAAAAAGATAGACTTCAATTACAGGTAAACATTATCCCTATAAATTAGTACTATTATATTACAACTCTTTTTTACTCATCTTCTATACTTCAACCGTTATGATAGTTGAATTATTGAAATGCGAGTCTTTTAATCATTTTGTCTTTTCATGTCTCTCTAACTATTCTGTTACACCCCCTCTTAAAATTTTCAACTGTGGCTTATCAACGGATGGTATGGTAACTTTTATGAAAAGCCTTCCAAATATCAGGAAAAATCTCTTTGCATGTTATATACTTTCATGCAATAACAAATGTCCATTTCTAATTTGCTAATTTAGAACGGTCAGAAATAACAACAGAATCAGCCGTCCATGAATATCTGATAACGAGAAATGATGGCCCATTTGAATATGAGCTTCGCTAATCCCGTACAAGTGTAGGAGCCGTATCCGCACGCGGGTTCATGTGTCATCATGCAACACGTGTGGGATATCTGAGACCTCCATCAGGTGAGCTGCACGATTTGATCTCCTCCATTAAATTCCGGCCATTTCATGCCTCAGGTGGGCCACAGCATATCAACACAAAAGAATGACTAGAAAAAAGAAATTATCTTCTACATTAAATTCCGTGCTTTGGAACGGAATTTCTAACCGGTGGGACCCACCTGTCGGCGATCCCGGGATCAAATGGCAAAAGCTACGTAAGCGTTGATTATTTTTCCTGAGAGAGAACTGTTTTCTTGTGAGAATTTCTCAATTAAACGAACAGAAAATAACAGTTTTCGCGATTTTTGGCGGGGTTTTCGCGATGTTTGTCCTTGGGATATCCACCGTTGGTCCCACCGTATCAATGGTTTGGATCATTGAGATATGGGGTACATTGTTTCAGTGATCCAAAACTTCTGTACGATGGATTCAACTGTTGAAGGCCTATTCACCGAAAAGCTCCCAGGTTGAGAGATCTGGACCGTTGAATGATTGGACTTCGCCTTTGTTGAATCTGAACCGTTGTCTTAATTTCTTTCTTAACCGACCATTTACTGGCCACCAGCGGGACGGTAGGATTTCCCAATTTGTGTGAGTTTTTGTTTCGTGGCCATCCACAGTTGAATCAACGGTTAGGATCACTGCCGATCATTGTATAATACCTGAGTGGGCAAGAAAGAGAACTGCCCTACAATCCATTGCACGTGAAACTCACATACAACCCAGCGTGTCCAGGGCATCTGAACCATGTAATGTTTAGACTGATATTTTATTAGCCCTTCCAGTCCAACTCTCCTAGACTTGCCAACATGTATGTGATATCCTGTCCGTCATTATCAGGTGGACCCACTTTGTGTGCTCCATGACCAAAAATCCCATTAAATCATCAAGTGGGCCGCCTATGTTCTATGTGGACCACTAGCATATTTGTTATAACCAAATTCATTTGTTTAAGCGCATGCAGCCCACCTGATGATAATCGGAACAGCCTTTTTATAGGTTCACTAGATGAACGACCTGAATCTCACATAGTCCAGGCAAGGGCTCACCTGATTTATGGTTTTTATCCAAGTTGTACATCCAATTTTTTTCCGGAACATTTTAGCATGTAAGCCTTAAAATGAGGAGATCCAAAACTCATGTGGATGACACGATGGGGATCGCACTCACCATTAGAGGGCGTGTTTGGCCGACCAATCCCATGGGATTAGGAGGTATGGGATGGGTTTTAAGGTAATGATGGCGGTGTCCGTGGATGGTCGGGCGTCCTATGGGATTCTCATATTCCTGGACCAAAACATCTGCCTGTTTGGATTGTCACATCATCCTGGGATCACGGCAATGATCCTGTTTAGATGGAGAAGGATGCTCTAACCCAAAATGCATTGCCTACCACGCCCAATTCAAACTGTCTGTAGGTCATAGCCGAAGATCTGTGGAACCCACAACGATATATATGTGTCATCCGAACCCTCCATATGCTGGTAATAGAGAACAGCTATCATTTCATTTTCACCGTAGTAAGAATTTAAATAAAAAATAAAAATAAAAAGAAATATATGGAACATATATCAAGTTAAAGTTCCAACAGATATCCTTTGCCCTTCACGAACACCAAATTGTTCGGTACTGATAACAGGGTGCCAAAAGTGAAAGACAATAACAGTAATCAAGTAATATGTAAAGAATAACAACACACAAAGCTATAAAAGTTTTTTTTTTGCTAAACATTTTGCGAAAACCCAATTTAATGAACCACCATGTCCATCCGCGAGGTATAAACCGAACCATTTCTACGTCATGCAAGAAGCATGGCCTCTCCAATAGCCACTGATACGGTATGAAATACTCACTGACGTTCTTGTCTCTGTGTAAAGTTCGATTATAATGGATTTCATTCTCAAATCCTTTTTGAATCCATCTCCTGATCTCAGCCAAAAGAGGCGTTAATCGTGCATGCATGCGAAGCTACAGATCAGACGGTCGTACCTTCACATTGCAAAGCATATGGCAGTCGAATGGATTTTGAAAACTTGACTACTTGCAATTTCAAAGAGATTAAATCCAAACATGGATTCATCAAAAGTTTTACAAGTTTTGAAAACGGGACGGCATACGATTGAAGTGTTAATAATGTAAGAAATTCCTGAAACGGCCAATCCCTTAGCAGGAGACATATTGGGAGAAAATCAGGGTAAGGGAGACATACCTCACGCAAGAATGGCGGTCCGCATGTAGAGACGGGAGCTTACCTTCTCCCCGTAGGGCGATGAATGGAGCTCGACCTGTCACATCCATGGCTAAATACCCGGTGATGGACGTCACTGACCGAAGCCCATACCAGAGATATTTCATCTCTACTAGTACGAACTGATAGCTGGGAAGGGATGTTGCAAGCTGCGACGCGGTTTTCTCTCTTCATATACGTGAAAATCCAGCAGCAGACGGTAGGGCGAAATCCCGCGGGATTTGTTGGTGGGCTGGAGGAGACAAGAGAGGTGGGATGAGATATCGCGTTCGATATCCACCATACACGATTACAAATACCATGGGATAGAGATGCATTGAGGATCCCACGCGACGCAAACGCGCGCGTGGGATGTGCACGCAGGATCGCATGATCCCATCCATCGTAAGCCATCTTAATGCGTTTGCCCAAACACGCCCTAATGGAAAATAGAAGTTTTGGCTCAAGTTGATATTTTTACTTTTCCTTCATCTAGGTCTATATGGCCTTATAAGAAAATTAGATTGTAAATAAATATGAAAGTAGAAATGTTTAAATGGTGGGTGTTATTACTATCGTTGTTTATATAATTCAAGTAAATATAGGGCCACATGTGTTAACATGGCCGGTACTCGATTAAATGTATACGGTTAGAATAGTGCAAGCATAAATGCTAAAGTCACACTTGACTCAAGACTGATTGATTCGTTAGTGACCCTAGTGTTAAGATAAATTGATTAAAATTGAATTCATGAGAGTAGTTGCCTTTGTCAACCACCAATTACTATAACAAATCGGTGATTTTAAAATGATAAGAACTGGTCTTTCTGAATTTTTATTTTTTACTTTAAAAATTATTTTTTTCTAGTGATGGTAAACTTTGTATTTCTCAATCAAATAAAAATGGATTAAAAGATTTAAAACTAAAGGTTATTAATGTTGATTTTGTTAATTTTTATTTAAAGTTTAACACAATCAGTAAAAAAATAAAATAAGTAGATAAATAAATAAAAAATAAATTCATCTCATCAACTGAGTGGACAAAGAATCCAGGTGAATAGTCAGTAAGATGTGATTAGGGTGCGATGAATGGTTAAGAGAAAGTAATCAACGACCAACATTCGATCTGCATTTCGGACCACCTAATGATGAGATCTGGTGACGTTCAGAACAACGCATTTAGATAATGGTGATCAAGTGATGAACGGATCGGATATTGCACATGCGCGTCTCATTGGCATGTGTGAACTCTAAAATTCTTCCACTGAGAATACAATCTCAAAGGAAATGGATATTCCCCAACCTCGGTAATGATCACATATCATTCGAATGTATGTTAGTTTACCATACTGACGAGTTGTGTGGGGTCCACCCCTCATGTGTATTTTGAATCCAAATAGTACATCTGGTTCGCATCCACATAATCACCGTACATTTTAATAATCATCATGATCCAAAACTCAAGTGTCACATGCGATAGGCAGCAATTCTCAATGACAACTAAAGCCTATGTACTCACCTGTTGTGGGCCACATAAGCTGTGGAATGGCTTAAATTTATTTTTACCACTTAAGCCTGGTGGGGCTAACCTGATGAATGGATTAGATAACATATAAAAAATATGGTGGACCCTAAATTCCATCCCGAATTTTCTATGATGAGTATCCCCTTTCCAATGTCCCCACTCCCCATTGGTCCCTTTTGTGTGGCCCAGCTCGAAACAGTTCAAAACTCAGGCTGAGACTACCCAGGGCCGGCCCATTGACAGCCTTAACCACTAGGGCTGAAAGTTGGGTGGGTTCAACCCAACCAACCCGTGAGCAATTCAACATTGGGTTGGGCTTAGGCAGGATGTATTGGTTCGGTCTCAGACTTGGGCTATACAAACACCAATATGATAAAACTTGGGTCATGTTCAGGTTGAAGTCCCAGCTTGCCCGACCCAACCCGAATCCAATCAATGTATAAGTAACTTATAAATTATAATTTTGAAGGCACAAGAAATTCCAATGTCAATAGGTTTCAGTAGTCCAAGTCATTTTCGATTACTCAGGCTAACAAGACACGCTATATTTCTCTCTCAAATAGATCACATGATACACAATACAACTTTTAAAGGCGTAGTTTTATATTTTAACTTGTTTGCTTTAAAAAAAGTGAAATTTTTTACGATAAATAATTATTAATATAATTAATAAAATCATAGCTATAAAAAAACGCATGTATTAGAAATATAATTGACTAATATAATAACAAAAATATTAGCATGTATCAACTTGACCAAGCCAATCAATCCAACCGAGCCCACTTGAGTTGGGCTTGGGTTGAGAATTCCTAACCTGAGGTTGAGCTGCTTTACGTTAGGGCCGATGTATATGAACCTTGAGTTGGGCTAGGGTTGAGCAACAACCTGGCTCAACCCAGGCATGGGTTGACCTCGGGTTGGATTTTGAACTATTTGGGCCAGGCGATTTTGCGAAGCCTTATATGGGCCCATGGACAGCCCTACTACCACAGTTGCACCTAAGGAATTGTACATGAATCATGCACGTAATTCAAATAAACAGTCCAAGTCACAGGGCCCACCGTCCGTAGGCTATCAACCTAGAAATTAGATCATCGAAGGCTCCTAACCTCTGATTATGAACAATTGATAATTGAACTTAGGAACATGACCACCTTTCAATTTCAACCGTCCATTGAAAGTCCATCAACCCTCTAAAGAGGAGACCATTTTGATCTAACTTTTGTTTTATGACCCATCCAAAGTGGTCCCCACCGTTTTTACGGTTTGATTAAGTTACGTATATGCTAATTGTACGATTTATGAACGCATGAGCATGAACCGTCACACTCTTTCACAGTATCGAAGTTCTCCGCGTTGAGATCATTCTGTCTGTCGCGACTAAGCATCTGGCATGTGTCCCCGGTCGCAGGGGTCCACATGCTAAGTATTCTGATGATCGGAACCATTCTCTATGCTATAAAATTCTACTTAGTAAACATACTCTAGATGGATGATTGTGAGGGTTAATATCTGTGGATGAATCTAGAACACTTAAAAGAAAGTTTTCAATGGCTCTTACCCAAATCTAAATATCAAAGGTTCAGATCATCATCATTCAAGAGAGATTACAATGTAATATCTTATATATGGTAGCGAGGAGAATACGGACATTTCAAATTATCTTGAAATCTAAGTGTGTGGGCCCCATTTGGTGGCGATACACGCTGTATCTGCGCCGCGACAGAGGGAAAAACAAAGTCGTCTTTAACATGGCTGCAACGGTCGAAAACACCTCTACCACAATTTAAAATTTTCAAACTCCCACCTTTTTTTAACGGTCATCTCCCCTTCAAAAGAACTAGCCGTTAGCAGCAGCTGCCCAAATCTGAATATCCCCATTTCTCCTCCTTCCCGAGATCTCCTCACCTCCTCTTTCCTTTTTCCTGCCTTACTCTATCTCTTCATTCTCTTTCCATCTTCAAAACAACATTCCATTTTCCATTACTTCCTTTCCGAAGCTCAGATCTTCAAGAAAAAAGATCCATGGCAGCTGCTTCTTCACACAGATCTCCATCTCCAATTTCAGGAAGAAGAAGCCCAAATCTCAGAACTCCAGAAAACAGCAACAACATTAGAAAGAGCTTTAATGGAAATCCCATAGCAAGGCCTTCAATTTCAGCTGTTCCGAGAGGCTTCAATCCTGTCACCCCAGTAAATAGCCCAGCAGGTCAAAAAGCTTTGCTTCTTTTTTTTTCTTTGATTTTCTTTTTTAGTTTGAAATCATAATATATATTTTTCACGAATTATTTATGATCTTTGTGCAGAGGAAATGGGGTTTGTCCTTAGGTGGGGCCCATGGTTTAGAGATCCAGAAGGTTGATATGGTGGGCCCACCATGTGATCTGTCCTCAATTGTAAAAACCCTTTGATTGGTCCAGATTGAGCTAACATAATTGCAGTAAGCAATGGTCCAGATTCATTGGAAGAGTACCAGAGATAGGATCTCGGATCATCCATTATTATAACATGACCCATCAGATCAACAGTCTGGATCACCTAGACATGGGCTCGGAGAATCTTATAATTCATCATGTATTGTTGTGATTTTCTGTTCTTGGGCTGATTCTAAATCTTTCTTTGGTTTTGGTACTGCAGACTTTCCTCAAAGAAACTTGATTTCCAAAGAAGGGATGTCAGCTGTTCGAGCTTCATACGAAAAAGAGAATGAGAAGGATCGAAACTGCTCCAAACCAATCCGAGCAAAATCACCGGTTTTTTCAATGGGGACCAAGAACTTCATGGCTCCAACAATTTCCGCCGCTTCGAAGATCGCTCCTTCCCCAAGAAAGAAGGTGCTAACGGAAAGAAACGAGACCGTCAGGACTTCTTTGGCTTCTCATTCTGAGGGAAAATCTCTTTTCCCTTGCATGAATTCTTCCGAAATTGAGGAAACCAAAGAGATCGAATCAAAATCTGAAATGGGTCTTGATTCACAGGTAACTTCAGATTCCCCAAAAGTTTTGGAAGTTTCATTTGGACCAAGAACTCTGGAACATGAATGCAATGAGCATTTGGGCTCTTCTTTTACTTCTCCTGGTCTTGATTCACAGGTAACTTCAGATTACCCAAAAGTTTTGGAAGTTTCATTTGGACCAAGAACTGTGGAACATGAATGCAATGAGCATTTGGGTTCTTCTTTTGCTTCTCCTGACATTGATCCACCGATTCCTCCGTATGATCCCAAAACTAACTACCTTTCCCCAAGGCCTATGTTCCTCCGCTACAAACCCAATCGGAGGATTGAAGTCTTTCTCAACAAGGAAAAAGACTTTGATCCTGTTGAAGCCAGTAAACAGCCCGAAGACAGCTTCACCTCTGAAAGCTGTTTAGATTATACTGAACCAACCGACGAAACTGAATCTCCTATCACCCAAAAAGATTCAGATTGTCTTTTTCCATCTGAAGTGGAAGACAAAGATGATGACAAGGAGACCCATGTTTCTGATCCCGAATCAGATATCAGCGACGCTGTCACAGAAAAATCCATGGAGGAGAGTGTTGAAGTGAAACAAATTCCTCACTATCGCTCTTTTGCAAGACCCAAATTCATGTCATTCCTTTTGGTCCTAGCTATCGCTTGTTTGTCTATTTCAGTGACAGACTCTCCTGTCGTTCTCTCTCCGTTGTTGATTAAAAATCAGCCATTCCATAAGCTCTACGCCCAATCCTTACAAGTTCTCGAAGATCCGCATCTTAGAGACTCAATAGCTGAAATTGGGGAGATAGCAAATGTGAATCTTGAGAGGGTAGTTTACAGTTTCAAGCGTCTGTCAATCAAGTCCGTCGCTTATCTTCTTAACGCAATGTCTCTTCCAAGGGAAGAAGACACAGTTCCATTACGCTTTGTTAACTTAACCATTCCGGTGAGTGATATCAATGCCAATGAAATGTTGGCTGACGCAAACCAAATCAAAGACTTTCGTGAAAGAAAGAATGAAGTGATTGGTCTAGAGCTTGAAATGGAAGGAGAAGTCGGACAAGCTGCAAATGAAGAACTTGGTGAAATGGAGGGAGAAATCGAACAAGCTGCAACTATGGTGCTTGAAGAAGAGAGTGGTCTGGTGCTTGAAATGGAGGGAGAAATCGAACAAGCTGGGAGCAAAGAACATTTTCATCTTGAAATTGATTCTAAGGAGACTACAGAAAATGAGGTTACAGAAGAACCCATTAACGTAGTGCTCGAAGAACAGCCCCTGCCAGTTTCACAAGCACGAAAGATTGAGCATGAATTTGTGGAAACTGATGAGATTCAAGAGAAGTTTACTATCGATTCTCATACCAGCACCAATCCTCTAGATGCAGAAATTACTCAAAACCCAGATTCCTGGACAGACATTGAGACTCCTCATAGTCTGGACGTAATCGACCCTACGAATTATGGGCCGGTGGAGGATGAATTTCCAATTCGAAACACGTCGGTTGTTTCTTTGATTGTTCTAGCACTTATGACCATTGCTGCTTGTTTCCATCTCAAGCAAAACAAAGCTTCTAAAGTACCCAATGCTGTTGTGAAGAAAGTACCCAATGCTGTAGTGAAGAAGATGGATTCAGCAGATTTGCTAGTATCAGCTTCAGTGTCAGCTAGTAGCGACAGCGGGCCATGCTTCGACAGAACACCATTCCATCAGAATGGTCCAGCAGAGGTTGACATGGCCGGTGACTCAGGTCCATATGAGGTGAGCAGCAGCTTACAGAAGAGCTCATCTTGCAACCTGCGGCGATCAGAGAGAGGGGAGACGGAGGTCCAGAGCTATGAACGGAAGTCGAGGAGGAGCTCTAACAACTCATCGTCTGAGTCCCCTTCATATGGAAGCTTTACCATATATGAGAAGCTCCACAGTAAACAAGTACGTGTTTTTATAGCCATTATATCGCGATTAAGCTTCTATTAGCATGATTTGTCTATGAATAATAGTAATTTTCCTAACTACTCATGGGCAATTACAACTCGGAGAAAAATATTTCTACCTTATTAGAATTTCCAAAAATCACAAAAATGGGCTCTTTTGTGTTGTATTGGAAATAAGGTTTTTTGGAAATTCGTGATTTTTGGTAATAACATGGTAGGAATCTGAAATTTAAGGCTGTGTTTTCTTTTGTTCACAGCTCCATTTTGAATTTTAAGATGGATATCCATGAAAATGTGTGTGAATTTCGACAAAGTGTATGCTTTTGAAATCTTTACCTGCATATGTAATCCTAAAATGTGAAAGCTCCATTTGAGTTTTAGTTGGATTTCTATGAAAATATATCCATGAAAATGTGTGTGAATTTCGACAAAGTGTATGCTTTTGAAATCTTTACCTGCATATGTAATCCTAAAATGTGAAAGCTCCATTTGAGTTTTAGTTGGATTTCTATGAAAATATATCCATGAAAATGTGTGTGAATTTCGACAAAGTGTATGCTTTTGAAATCTTTACCTGCATATGTAATCCTAAAATGTGAAAGCTCCATTTGAGTTTTGGTTGGATTTCTGTGAAAATATATCTGAATCCCCATGCTTTTGAAATCTTCACTTGGATGTATGCATATGTAATTGTAAATTTTCAGATGAAGCCCATTTTAGATGCATTGGTTTTGGATGGTATCCTCATTGTTGCATGTTTGAATGATCTAGATGGTCCATCTGATGGGCAAATTATCTGAATTTACATTGATAGGACTGACCATCATAGGTGGGTCATGATTCCAATGCATACATGCATGGGCATGCTTGCATACATCTATACCCAGCTAGTTCTAATGCATGGAAGCATCTGATCGCCCAACAACTTTCTTATGTTTGTTTTATTTTCCACTTTGAAGGGATTTGGAGACGACGAGGCGATGACTCCAGTCAGGCGTTCAAGCAGACTAAGGAAGCAAATCACCTCACCATGAAAGGAAGGAAAGACAGGAGCTTTCGTGTTCTGACTTCTTCTCATGGGCATGATTTCTCTGCAATTCATGTCGTTGGCCATGATTTCTCTATATATTTCAGATCTGGATGAAATGCAATTGTAGTTTAACTTCACTCAGTTTGATCATTTGTGCTTGAGCATTCAATTCGTGTAATGAATGTAGTTTAACTTCACTTAGTTTGATCATTTGCACTTGAACATTCAATTAGTGTAATGTATTCTACTTGGCATATGTGTGCGACATCAGAACAATCCATCAGTGGGGTCCGTCAGTGGGGTCCCCACTACCTTCTCATCACTACCTTCTCATTTTGTGTAAGAATTCTTACATGGCATATGTGTGCGACATCAGAACAATCCATCAGTGGGGTCCGTCGTGCACGTGTCCTGGTTCATGAATCAAATTGGTCAATTCATCAGGGCCAAGAATTTCTAGCTAGCTGACCATATCTAGCGAGTAGGCCAACTTGATGTGTGGACTTAACATGATTCTTCAGGAGCGCATATACATGATGTGGCCCAACTAATGAACAGCTTGGATCTCCATCTTCGTCCTGAATTTCTACAGCTGCATTACATTTGGACCAAACTGTCTGTGCCCAACAGAGCAACTGTGAAATCTAAGCCAGGGCCCGTTTTGGTCGATTATCTAGCTGGCCATTTTTATAGCATGTTGGCCACCTGATGAATGGGGCTGAACATGACAGGCCCAACTAATGGACGGGACATTTCACATTAGGTGGCCAACATGCATGCTCCTGGTCCATCTTCCTTAGACTTCTACAGCTGCATTCCTTTTGGACTTACCCTTTATTGTCAACCGTTATTTCAGTTCATCACTGGCCCACCTGATGAATGGATTGAACAACATGTCTTATCTTTTATCTCTAATTTAAATTCTTGGAGTAGGAGGATCCATCTCAAAAGTCTCGGCTTTGCATCCTTCTTAGATAACAAATATTTCAAAGCCGAGTGGTCTGTGAAAATGACCACTTTGGATCCCAACAAGTAGGACCTAAACTTATCCAAAGCAAAAACTACTGCAAGTAACTCTTTTTCAGTTGTTGAGTAGTTCACTTGGGCCGAGTTTAGAGTTTTACTCGCATAGTGAATAACGTAGGGCCGTTTATCTTTCCTTTAGTCCAAAACAGCCTCTATGGCATAATCACTTGCATCGCACATTAGTTCAAAAGGAAGTGTCCAATCTGGTGGACGCATGATAGGTGTAGTGGTAAGGGATGATTTAATTTTATTAAAGGCACTTGCACACTCATCTGTCCACTTAAATGGAACATCCTTTTGAAGAAGATTAGTCAAGGGTCTAGTAATGGCACTAAAGTTCTTAATGAATCTTCTATAAAAACCAGCATGCCCTATAAGTGATCTAATATCTCTAACAGTTCGGGGGATACGTAGATTAGCTATAAAGTCGAGTTTTGAGCGATCTACCTCGATTCCATTTTTGGAGATAACATGGCCCAAAACAATTCCCTTTTGAACCATGAAATGACATTTCTCCTAATATAAGATAAGGTGTTTCTTTTCACACCTAGACAAGACAAGAGATAAATTGTTGAGGCATTCCTCAAAACTACTCCCAAATACAGAGAAGTCGTCCATGAAAACCTCAAGAAACTTCCCAACCATATTTGAAAAAATACTTAACATACACCGTTGAAAAGTTGCTGGGGCATTACACAATCCAAATAGCATCCGTTTGAAAGCAAACGTGTCAAATGGACAAGTGAACATGATTTTCTCTTGGTCTTCCAGGGCTATCTCTATTTGGTTATATCCAGAATATCCATCAAGAAAACTATAAAAGGAGTGACCTGCTACCCTCTCTAAAACTTGATCAATGAATGGTAGAGGGAAATGGTCCTTCTTTGTGACTTGGTTCAATTTTCTATAGTCAATGTAAATACGCCAACTAGTGGTGACACGTGTTGGTATGAGTTCATTATTAGAATTCTGCACAATAGTTATTCCAGATTTCTTTGGGACTACTTGAGTTGAACTCACCCAAACACTATCGGATATTGGGTAGATGATTCCCACATCCAATAATTTGATCACCTCATTTTTTACAACTTCCATCATGTTTGGATTGAGACGCCTTTAAGGTTATCTAATTGGTTTGGCGTCATCATCGAGGTGGATCCGATAGGTGCATATGGAAGGGCTTATACCTTTAATGTCAGAAATGGTCCAGCCCAAGGCTCCCTTGTAGTCCCTTAGAACTTTCAATAATTTAATCTCTTAATCCTTCTCTAAAAATGAAGAGATCACTACAGGATAAGTTTTATTTTCACCTAAGTATACATACTTAAGCTCATTTGGTAGTGGTTTTAAATCAAGCTTTGGATCATTGGTTGGTGATGGCAGAGGTCGCAAGTCCTCGATAGATAGGATTTGAGTGCGCGGTCTCCATTGGTACATATCAATGTCCTGGGTGGTAGTACTCTCATTATCATCAGAAATTTCAGCAAGCACTTTTTCTAAATCAGAATTTTTCAAGTCTCCAATGACTTGAATCAATTCCTCAGTCAGACTAGGTTCTAATTCTTCTTCTTCTATCAAGCAATCCATGAAATTCAACTCATGGATCTCATTATTATCAATGGGCTGCTTACATATATTGAAAATATTTAGCTCTAGAGTCATGTTACCAAAAGATAAGTTCATCATTCCATTCCTGCAATTTATGATTGCATTTGAAGTTGCTAGGAATGGGCGGCCTAAAATGATGGGAACTTGAGCGCTAACATTTACACATGGTTCAGTGTCTAGTACAATAAAATCCATGGGGAAGTAGAATTTCTCCACTTGGACTAGCACATCCTCTAAAATTTTCCTTGGTATCTTAATAGAACGGTCAGCGAGTTGGAGTGTAATCGTGGTTGATTTAAGCTCGCCTAACCCCATTTGTTTGTAAACTGAATAAGGTACTAAGTTGACACTTGCACCCAAATCTAGCAAAGCATGCTCAATTTGAAAATTCCCAATAATACAAGAAATAGTAGGACTTCCCGGGTCTTTATATTTGGGTACAACCCTTTGTTGAATGATAGCGCTCACTTTCTCAGTAAGGAAGGCCTTTTTGTGCACATTTAATTCCTCTTTACAGTGCACAAGTCGTTGAGATATTTATCATTGATGGAATTTGTCTAATGACATCAAGCAGAGGAATATTAACAGTAACCTTTTGGAGCACATCCAACACCTCTTGATATTTCATGGGGACAGTTGGATTCCGAAGTCTAGATGGGAATGGAACTGGAGGCTCATATGACTTAGTCTCTTTATCCTTTTGCTGTTGCGGCTCTTGAATCATAGCCGGTTCATCATTTTCTTGAGACAGTGGCTCATCCTCCGGTATTTCTACCGGTTGCATTATCTTGTTATCGACCTCTTTTCTAATTCTCAAGGTAATGATGACCTTAGCTTGTTCATGATGTAGCTCACTTGGATTTGAGTTTTCAATGAAATGTGTGTTTCTAGGGTTTGGCACAGGTTGAGAAGGAAGGGTGCCTTTTTCCCTAGCATTTAGTTGAGTCTCAATCCTAGCCACAGCTGTCTTTAATTCCTGATTTGATTGGATTAGAGACTGATTCATTTGAGCTTGAGAGTTCATGAATGTGGTCAATGCATCCTCCACAGATGATCGCTTTGGCGGGGGCACATATGGTGCATTGTTAAGTGCCCCAAAGAAGTTATTTTTTGGAGGCATTTTAGGTGCATTGGGCACATTAATTTGTGGTCCATTCCTCCAACTAAGATTAGGATGGTTACACCAATTTGGATTGTACGTGTTTCTCAATGGTTGCATAACTGACCTTTGGTAATTATTTATAGCATTTGCTTGATCATGCTCATGCGTGATATTTTGTACAACTGAGATTATTAGACAATCCTTTGTATCATGGTCTGTACCACCACAAATGCTACAAAAATTACCTAAGGAAGTGTTTGCTTTAACCACATCAACCTTCCTAATTTCCAAGGCTTCGATCTTTCTAGCCAATGCAGCGAATTTTGCATTAAGGTCGTCTTCCTCTCTTAGGACATACATTCCCGCTTTCTCTTTAGGAATGGGTCTAGTTTGATCTGATTTAGCAGAGACATCTCATGTCTGCGTATTCTCTGCTAACATATCTAGAAAATCCCAAGCCTCATTATGATCTTTGTCAAGAAAGGTTCCACCACACATCATCTCTATGAACTGACGGGTATCCATGGTGAGCCCCTTTCGGAAAGCATCAATCACGTGCCATGGTTCATAACCATGATGTGGACAAGTAATTAGAATGTCTTTGAAGCACTCCCAAGCTTGAAAAAATAGTTCATTCCCCTTTTGAGAGAATGACATGATTTCTTGTTTTGTGCTCGGGAAAGAACTTTTTCAAAAACTCTCTACTTAAGGCTTGCCATGAAGTGATGGTATTAGGTCTTAGAGAGTTGAGCCATGCTTTGGCCCGATCCTTTAGAGAAAATGAAAATAACCTAAGCTTAAGTACATCCCTATTGCCATTGTTTACTTGTAACGTTGCAATTACTTCATCAAAGTCCTTGAGGTGCAAGTAGGAGCTTTCAGAATCTAAACCATGAAATTTAGGAATTAATTGAATCACACCTGGTTTAAAATCAATGTTCCCTGTGTGAGCAGGGAATACTATGCAAGATGGTAAAGTTGATCTCTCAGGGTGTAAATGTTCACGTAAAGTCCGTGGTTGGTTTAACATATTCCTATGAACTTCATTTTCATCCTCAAGAGGAGGATTATTTTGATTTATAGTTGGATCTAGCAGATTTAGATTTGGATTATCAACTGGGTCTGTCATGGAATCTAAGTGATGTTGAGTGCCTCTTCTAAGTGAATGATCAAGGCCTAAAACTAGTCCTTCTTCAGAGGAGAGTCGATTGTTTTGATCCCTACTCCAACAGGACATAAACCATCCACACCACACAACAAATACCACTAATTCAAATACCAAGTATGATACTTAAAATAAAAATAAAAACTTAAATCAACAACCCAGGTGGCAGGGCCAACCATGAGGGTTCAGTCCACAAAGCAAAATAAATCAACAACCTAGGTGGCAGAGCCGACCATGAGGGTTCAGTCCACAAAGCAAAATAAATCAACAACCCAGGTGACAGAGCCGACCATGAGGGTTCACTCCACAAAGCAAAATAAATCAACAACCCAGGTGGCAAGGCCAACCATGAGGGTTCAGTCCACAAAGTAAAATAAATTAACAACCCAGGTGGCAGAGCCGACCATGAGGGTTCAGTCCACAAAGCAAAATAAATCAACAAGCCAGGTGGCAGGGCCAACCATGAGGGTTCAATCCACAAAAAATAATAATAATAATAATAATAATAATAAATATAAATAAATAAATAAATAAAAGTAAAACTAATGCAGAAATTAAATTATGCTAATCTGAAAAATAGATTCAGCGGATGATCTTTGTGATCAAACAGCAACTATAGGACAACCATAACACTTGGGTGATAAAATCCCAAGCAGGGCAACCTTATGTCATAGTTAGTGCTTGAAAGACCCAACTGAATTTATTTTCAAAGAAAAAGAAAAGAAGAAAGAAAAATTTTTAAAAAAAATAATTAAAAAAAATCTACAGAAAATCTGGAGGGTTTAGAAGAAAATTTACCTTAGCTATCTTGCACAGATCTGATCTATCTCAGTCTCTCCCCGGCAACGGCGCTAAAAACTTGAAGTGAAAATCCTTGTGGCTCAACCAATAGACAGCTTGAATCTCATACACGTGATGTGGCCCAACTAATGGACGGCTCATTTCACACGCATGCTCCTGGTCCATCTGCCTTACCTTCTACAGCTGCATTCCTCTTGGACGAAACCACCTATTGTCAACTGATGCTTCAGTTCAACCTTGGCCCACCTGATGAATGGACTGAACATGACTCTTGGGCTAGAACACCCATGATATGGCTCAACTAATGGACAGCTTAAATCTCACACACGTGATGTGGCCCAACTAATGGACGGCACATTTCACACACATGCTCCTGATCCATCTTCCTTAACTTCTACAACTGCATTCCTCTTCAACTAAACCACCTATCATCAACTGTTGTTTCAGTTCAACCTTGTCCACCTGATGAATGGACTGAACATCTCTTGGGCCAGAACACATGATTTGGCTCAACCAATGGACAGCTTGAATCTCACACACATGATGTGGCCCAACTAATGGACGGCACATTTCACTCGCATGCTCCCAGACCATCTTCCTTAACTACTGCTGTGTTCTTCTTGGACTAAACCACCTATTGTCAACTGTCATTTCAGTTGAACCTTGGCCCACCTGATGAATGGACTGAACATGACTCTTGGGCCAGAACATACATGATGTGGCTCAACCAATAGACAGCTTGAATCTCACACACGTGTGCTCCTAATCCATCATCTTGCTGAACTAATACTGGTACATTTGATTCGGACTATACCTTCTGTGCCCGACAAACCAACCTATTGTCAGCCGTTTTCTGGGTTCAACTAAAGATGGTCTGCTCTTCTGCATTGGTTCCATTTGATTCCATCCAATATCACAAGCTTCGGCAATATGTTTGTTTAGGCAACGGCCTTTGGACATGCAATCGACTTTGATTGCGATTGCAACAAAGTGGAAATGAACAATCACGGTAAGATAAAACGGACAATACTAGTTTTTTGGGTTAAAAAAGATGGTCTTTTGCAATGGTTTCATTTGATTCAATCCAATATCATAAGCTTCAGCAATATGTTTATTTATGCCGTGTTTGGATGCACAACTGACTTTGATTTGAATTGCAACAAAGTGGAAATGAACTATCACAGTAAAGAAAAATGGACAATACTAGTTTTTTGGGGTTCAACCAAAGATAGTCTTTTGCAATGGTTTCATTTGATTCATTCCAATATCACAAGCTTCAGCAATATGTTTATTTATGCCGTGTTTGGATGCGCAATCGACTTAGATTGCAATTGCAATAAAGTGGAGATGAATGGTCACCATGATAAAGAAGAATGGGCAATGCTAGTTCTTTGGTTTCAACCAAGGATGGTCCTTTGCAATGGTTTCATTTTATTCAATCCAATATCACAAGCTTCAGCAATATGCTTATTTATGCCATGTTTGGACCTGCAATCAATTTAGATTGCAATTGCAACAAAGTGGAGATGAATGGTCATCATGGTAAAGAAGAATGGGCAATGCTACTTCTTTGGTTTCAACCAAGGATGTTCCTTTACTATAGTTTCATTTGATTCAATCCAATATCACAGGCTTCAGCAATATGCTTATTATAATTGCAACAAAGAAGAAATTAACAATCCCAATGAAGAAAATGGACAATGCTAGTTGTTTGGGTTCAACCAAAGATGGTCTTTTGCAATGGTTTCATTTGATTCAATCCAATCATGCATTCCAGACTTATATTGCAATTGTGACAGAGTGGAGATGAACAGTCATCACAACAAATAAAAATGGTGAATGCTAGTTCTTTGGGTTGAACCAAGGATGGTCTTTTGCAGTGATTCATTTTATTCAGTCCAATATCATAAGCTTCAGCAATATGTTTGTTTAGGCCATGTTTGGACATGCAATTGACTTAGATTGCAATTGCGACAAAGTGGTAATGAACAATCACAATAAAGAAAAATAGACAATGCTAGTTCCCTTACAAATGCAATCAACTTAAAGTGGGTGTAATCACAATCTGGGATTCATTCAATCCAATACCACTAGTTTCAGCGCAATGTGTTGATCGGTTGCCCACAAAGAAAAATCCACAATGCTGTTTCCCTCACAAATGCAATCAACTTAAATGGAATGTAATCACAATCTGATATCTAATCTCACCACAGCAAACATCTAAAACAAAGAACATCCAAATGGCACTATCAACTTAAACAAAGAACGCGGCACATTTCAATTGATCCATGGTATAAATTTCTTATAATCCGAAATTAGACATATGTTGTGTTCAATGCTAAGCGAGTTAAACCTTTTAGCCAAGCAAACCCAGCCCATGATAAGCCAAAACCAAAGATAGAAAGGGCTAGCTTGGGAAACTTAACGCATGAGAAAACCTTTATTTTTTGATAGAAAAGCCCTTGATTAATAAATTATTTAGAAAAGTCATTTAAATTAAACTGTCCAAATTATTAGCACCAGTTTGGATTATAAAATTAGTGAACATTTAATGAATGGTTGAAAATGAAAAATATCCAATGGTCTTATTTCAAGAATAAGCATCTATGGGTCAGAGGTTAGGAATGCACAACCAATCCGATATTTGGATGGTAACTTAGCAATTTAGCTGGGCTTAATTTGAGTTAACACATGCCAAGTGCATCATTTTTCAAGTATTGTGTATCATCTGTGATAAGCAGGTGGAGTATCTAGTAACTCCTCTGGTTATCTATGAAAACAAACCAAAAATAATGGAGAACAATGGAGGTTTTGAGGAGAATGATTCTCCTTTTCTTTTCTGTATTTGAGACAACCCTGAAGGGTTGAATATATAGAGTTTTACAACGACTATACAAGGTAATATGGTAAATATAAAATCTTCTATATAAGGCATGTGGTGCCTGTCTAACATCCCCCCTCAAACTAATGATTGTCATCAACAAGTAATAGTTTGCTAACTAGAAATGAGTGTCGTGCAGAAGTTAGGGACTTCGTGAGAATATCGGCAATCTGATCATGAGATGTAACATGTGGTAGTGAAATGATCTGAGACTGAAACTTCTCACGGATGAAGTGACAGTCAACTTCAATGTGCTTTGTCCGTTCATGAAAAACCGGATTAGAGGCAATCTGAATGGCACTCAGATTATCTACATGGAGTGGAGTAGGATCTTGTAGATAAACGCCCAAGTCAGAAATAAGTCCATGTAACCAGATAATCTCACTACAAGGTGCTGACATTGCTCTATACTCGGCTTCCATGCTTGATTTGGAAACAGTGGCCTGCTTCTTACACTTCCAAGAGATGAGAGAAGTGCCGAGAAAAACACAGTAGTCAATGGTAGATCTGCGTGTGAGAGTACAACCGGCCCAGTCAGCATCTGAATAAGCACAAAGGTCCAGAGGGCCGTGGAGGAGAAGAACAGAGATCAATTCAGAATTCTACGTAGGTACCGTAAGATGCACAATACTGCGGTCATATGAAGAATTCGAAGAGCAGAAACAAATTGGCTGACAACTTGGACCGCATAGGCAATATCAGGACGAGTCATTGTTAAGTAAACCAAACTCCCAACCAAACGGCGGCATAATGTAGGATCCGCAAGGAGTAACCATCATCACGGTCATACTGAACGTTAAGTTCCAAGGGAGTTTGAACTGTCTTCTGATCCGTTAAGGAAGCCAAAGCGAGAAGATCCTTGGTATATTTATGCTAGCTGACCAGGATTCCACATATAGAACACGAAAATTCAAGTCCAAGAAAGTATGTCAGATAACCCAGGTCCTTCATCTTAAAGGATGACTGCAGAACTTCCTTTAATGCCGAGATGCCAGTATCATCGCTACCAGTCAGAAGTAAGTCATCAACATATATGAGAATAATGACGATTCCATGCTCAGAGGTGCGCAAGAATAATGATGGATCATAACCACTTTGAGTAAAGCCACCTCCTGTAACAACATCATGAAAACGTTGGAACCATGCCCGAGGGGCTTGTTTGAGACCGTATAGAGCTTTCTTCAGGCGACAGACTTTATTGGCAAGGATTAAAGATCCAGGAGGAGGTTTCAAATATACTGTTTCTTGGAAGTCTCCATGAAGAAAAGCATTTTTCACGTCCATCTGAGTGAGTGGCCAAAAACAAACTGATGATATAATCAGAAAAGTACAAACAGTTTTCATCTTGGCTACAGGAGCGAATGTCTCATCATATTTCGTGTTCCTGTTTGTATCCCTGAGCGACAAGCCGAGCTTTGTATCGATCCAATGATCCGTCAGACTTGAGCTTCACAGAATAAATTCTTTTACTGCCAATTAATTGGTGGTCAATAGGTCGAGTAACAATGTCCCACATATGATTATCATCCAATGCTGCAAGTTCTTCTGCCATAGCCTTCTTCCAACAATCATGACTGGCTGCCTAATGGTATGAAGTAGGAATAGATACAGTATCCAGGGTAGTATTCATGGTAGACATAGAGTATATCAAGCGATCAGGCTGTCGATGTACATGAGTGGAACGACGGACGAAGATAAGATCCGGATCGGTTACGGGTACAGTAGGGAGAGTAGTAGGTGATGGATCTGTAAGTGGTCATCGTGAATAAACCTACAATGGACAAGGAGGTGTGCTCGAGGCAACCAGAATGTCAAGAAAAATAGTAAGACCAGGAGAGTCTGGTGTGGGCGAAGGAGGAACAGATGAATGGAAGGCAATATGCTCAAGAAAAACAACATGTCGTGATACCCGTACACGACAAGAGACCGGATCATAGCAACGAAAACCCTTCTGAGTTTCTCTAAATCCCAAGTATATACATTTGACTAATTTTAGAGAAAGTTTATTCCGTTCACGTAATGTCAGATGAACATAACATACACAACCAAAAACACGAAATGTGAAATATGTTGAAAGAGAACCGGTGAGAACAAAGTAGGGAGATTTACTATTCAGGACTGTGGTTGGCAATCGATTAATCAAGTAGACTGTATGCATCATAGCTTCCGCCCAAAAGGAACGAGGAACACTTATAGCTGTCATTAAGGTATTGGCAGTTTTAATAATATGTCGATTTTTTCGTTCAGCCACCCCATTCTGTTGTAGAGTATCAGAACAGGTGATTTGATAAGTAATCCCATGACCCTGAAGATATGTACGAAAATTGGTGGAGAGATACTCTCCCCCTGAGTCAGAGCGAAGAGTTTGAATTTTTACTTGAAATTGTGTGTTCACCATAGAATGAAATATTTTGAATTTTTCAAACACCTGTGACTTAGAGTGCAGAAAGTAAATCCGGGTGTAACGAGTGAAATCATCAATGAATATAACATAATATCACAATCCACAGAGAGACATAATTGGGGAAGGGCCCCAGACATCGGTATGCACCAGTTCAAATATACATGATGATTTTGTAGTACTGAGAGGAAAGGAAATACACTTACTTTTTGAAAGGCAACAAGAAGAACAAGAATAATCCAAATTACTTTTATTAAGAGAAATATTCCCTAACATGTCAGAAGAAAAGAGCTGACTCAAGCGATCAGAATGTGGATGACCCAGCGAAAGTGCCAGAGTTTCCACATTTTATTGCCGAACAAATATCCGAGGAAGAGGGAGAGAAGAAACAGCGAGTTCGAGTAACGGATGGGTGAAAGTTCAGCATGTACAAACATCCATGCCGCCTACCCTTCCCAAGTACCTTCCCCGTTGCCAGATCCTGTACAAAACAACAATTTGGAAGAAATATGACTAAGTAGTTATGGGATGTAAGTTGACCAACAGAAATTAAATTTGAGGAGAGTTTAGGGACATGAAACACATCACGAATAGTAAACTGACGATGGTCAGAATGAGAGAAAGTTAAGGAACCAACGGACTGAATTGGTAGTTTAGTGTCATCTGCAGTAGAAATAGCCTGATTGCTAGTATAGGGACGAATATTGCGAAGATGGGATACATCACCAGTCATATGATTTGAAGCACCAGAATCGAAGAATCATGGAGAAGATGTGGTGATACCTAACATACCGGCCGCGGAAAGGGCCTGCACGATCTGCTGGAGCATCACAGGAGATAAAGGTGAGGGAAGGCCTTCAACAGAACCAGTGGATGCAGTATCACTAACAGAAGGTTCGGAAGAAGTAGTCATAGAAGTAGCAGAAAGAGCACGACCACGACCTCGACCACCACATCCACAGCCGAATGAGGATGCGTAGGCACGGGAACGACAGTCCTAAATACCATGACCAATCCTTCGACAATATGCGCATCAATCTTTGCACTGAGCGACGACATGTCCCAATTTGTTACAGCCGCGACAAGTTAAAAGAGTGGAACCACGGTTTGGTGCAAAGGTGGATACAGTAAGTGTCAGGTCAGATAGTCCTTGTGATGTCCCTTGAGAGAGGACCTGTAGTCGTTGTTCCTTGGCTAATAAATCATTGATAACCGAATTCATTGATGGAGTTGGGCTACGGTTCAGGAGAGCAGCCCTGCAATGCTCAAATTCCGGACGCAATTTCATAAGAAACTGTCTAACTTGCGCACTCTCGCTCATTGTGTGGAATATTTTTAAGTCATTTGGGAAGTCGGGATCCATCATAGCCATCTCTGTCCAAATTGTAACCATTGTAGAGTAGAAAGATTGAATACTCTTGTCACCCTGAATAAGGTGAACCAGATCTTGTTCCAGGCGGTATAACCTAGCCGCATTACTCTATTGATATATTGTCTGGAGATCCCCACAAACCATGACCCTTGAGAAAACTTTGAAAGTGGATGGCCCATAGATTGTAGTTGGTGCCATCGAAACTATAACGTGGGGCCCCTGTATGCAAGTCTTTATCCATAGATAGGACGAGATAAAAAAACGATGCGGAAGAAGAAAGTATCTTGCAGCAGCCGAAGATCAGAACAGCAACCATCAAAAGATCCGATGGAGTAACCAGCAAAAGGGGATCAAATGTAGCAAAAGAGTAACAGGGACGTGCAACAGTAGGGATCGGATGGAGCAGTAGATCGGTTGTAGATGCTGTAGAGCACGAAGTGTAGCAAAGATCGGATGCAGCAGAGATCGGAAGCAGAGACGCGGCAAAGATCGGACACAGTAGAGATCGGAAGCAAAGACGCAACAGAGATCGGAATCAGAGACACAGCAGAGATCGAAAGCAGAGATTGGAAGCAGAGATGCAGTAGAGATCGGACGCAGAGATCGGAAGCAGAGACGCAGCAGAGATCGGACGCAGAGATTGGAAGCAGAGATGCAGTAGAGATCGGACGCAGAGATCGGAAGCAGAGACGCAGCAGAGATCGGACGCAGAGATCGGAAGCAGAGATTCGAAGCAGAGATCCGAAGCAGCAGAGAGACGCGAAGAGTGCAGGGAGCGTGTGTGCGCAGGGACGTGCGCAGGTGCGGACGTAGGGCCGTGCGCAGGTGCATGCACAAGGGACGCGTAGCAGGGGCGTGCGGACAGGCCTGGGGAAGATCGGATGAGCATGGGGATGGCCGGATCTGACAGGGGAGGAGTCGGGTCGGACAGGGGAGGATCGGATTTGACAGACGGTTGGTGATGAAAAGATGCCGGATTAGGATTGCTCTGATACCATGAAAACAAACCAAAAACAATGGAGAACAATGGAGGTTTTGAGGAGAATGATTCTCCTTTTCTTTTCTGTATTTGAGACAACCCTGAAGGGTTGAATATATAAAGTTTTACAACGACTATACAAGGTAAGATGGTAAATACAAAATCTTCTATATAAGGCATGTAGTGCCTGTCTAACAATCTGATCCTAGATAAGGATGCTTGCAAGAGTAGTTGTGTCAGTCTCACTCACTCTACGCATGAAAATCTCCCATGTGTCTGACATCCAAGCCATATATCAGATGGAAGCGGATTGCATACTACACTTAGGGGGCGTTTGGCTCATGGTATTAGATGAGATTAGGTGGGATAGAATTGCATTTGGTCCCGGGCAATTACATCCAGCATTTGGAGAGAATGGGAAAGGTTTGGATTATGTGGGATGGAATTGCATTTAGTATCATGGAATTGCATTTGGTCCCATGCTTGATTTCAGTCAATTTTGAAAACCACTACACGTGGGCCTCACATTGATGCATGTGTTTATCTATGTCATCCATCCATATACACTATTTACACGTGACATTCTAATTATATGTGTACAAGTGATATCTGTTGTGAATTTGGTCCGTTGATTACAATTCCATGGTCCACCAAACATAACTTTGCTAAATTCAGTGTCTTACTGTAGCACAAGTTTTATCCCAAACATGGGATTGGATGGCTACAATACCATATATGCAATCATTGTGCAATAATGATATTAATTGCATCTAATGCAATTTAATGCCATTTGATTCTAATGCCTGGGTAGCCTAGTGAGTAAACTCTGTGGGGTCCACCAAGATTTATGTATTTTATCCGCTCCGTCCATCCATTTTATCAGCTAATTTAAGGTCTTGAGCCCAAAAAATAAGAATGGCCAATGTTCAAATGGACCACACCAAAGGAAATAGAGTGAATTGAACATCTGCAGTTGAAAAATTCTTAGGGGCCACATAAGTTTTGGATCAAGCTTATATTTGTGTTTTCCCTTCATCCATGTCTGTATGATCTTTTGGACAGGTTGGATGACAAATAAACATCACTGTGGGGCCTATCAATGTTTCAATGATGGAAATCATTATCCCCACTGTTTGTGTGGCATGACCCACTTGATCTTTAGATATTGTTTAATTTTTGGCTCAACACCTTAAATTAGATGGAAAAACGAATGGACGGCGTCGATAGACCACATATATTCAAGGTAGCCCAACTGAGTTTACCCCGTACGCAATCCGATTTCATATCAGATGGGCCTCTCCTCTTCTGTACCGTACCCTGAAAATCAGGCTGCACTAGCCATCAAGACGAGCTAAATGTTACATTAAATACAGAACACTGATCACTTTCTTCTCGAAGATTCATTTATTCATACATGCGTGGCCCACCTACTGGTAAAACTGGCCAGACGTGGTTTGCGTCCCCGTGGGGCCTGATGTATGTGTTTTATCCATGCGGTTCTCGAAAAAAAGATAGCGAAAAATGACAGTGTGTCATTCAATAGAAAATTCCTCAAACTCTTGTAGTATAAGGTTTCCCTTTGGAATAGAAACTGAAGATCAATTCAAAAAAATAAAGAAGGAATAGATCCGATCCATAGGTTCCATACCTTGTTATAGAACTCAAATATCGGATCAGATAGAGCCGGCGAATGAAGCAGTTTCATTAACAATTTATAGAATAGATTAAAAGTACCAAAAAAATAAAACCATAATGCCTTTCAAATCCTCCTAACCATTATCCTACTATAATAATTCTTGCTAAGAAGAATGCCCATGTTATAGCAATTCCACAAAGAAGGTAATGGGTTACTCCTGCAACACTAAACTGCATCTTCCTCTCCAAGACTCAAAAGGTACTTTTGGAGTACCTATGGACATTAAGTTAAAGAAAAAGAGAGCCTTGCAAGGTGGTCCTTGCTGATTCACATTCGATTCCACGTGCCCCATGCTACTTGGGTCAAAGCGTGATTGAGTTAGCCATACACTTCACATGTTTCTAGCAATTCACATGGCATCATCAACTGATACAAGTCTGATAAGAATCTACAACCTCTGTCCCATCCATTACACAATGGACGCCTTTAATTTCGATTTTCTTCTTCGTTTTCCAGATAATTTAAGTATATGAGCTCAAAAATGAGACAGATCCAGAGCTCAAAAACCACACAATGCAGATTGAACGTCCATCATTAAAAACTTCTCAAGAGCAGCTGATGTTTTGATCCTTAATTTAAGTCCATGTGACCTGATCAAGAGTATAGATGGCAAATAAAAATCATGGTGAGCCTAAAAAGGGATAAACGGTGGGCGTCATTATCACTACTTCATATGGTGTGGTCCACTTGTGCCTTCCACCTCGTGTTTCTTCTTATGCCCTAGAATGATATGTGAAAATGGACAACACGTGGATAAAAAACATACATCATGGTGGACCCACAGTAAACACATTTTCAGGCCACCAAACTAATATGGCGGCAAATAATTAACAAAGCCCATGTTAGATCCCAGGAGAAGAGTAGGACTCTTATAAGTAACAAAGGACTAGTAACCTCATACAGGGACGCGGATTTCTTTGGAAAGCCTTTCGCAGGAAGTTCCTGTGCAAGGATTCTGTTTGGGGCCCACTTAGATGTTTGTGAGAAATCCAACCCCTCTATTTGTGTTTGAAGCTTATTTTATTAAGTGAGACCAAAAACGAGGAGGATCCAAAACTCGAGTGGGCCACACGAGAGGAAACAGTGGACATTTAGTGACCACCGTTGAAACATTTATATGGCCATAAAAGTTCTGTAACGATCTAATTTTTTGGTGTTTTCACTTTATCTGAGTGAAAATGACCTTATAAACGGTTTCGATGGCATATAAACAACAAGGTGGAGCCTAGGAAGGTTTCAACGGTAGGAATTCCTTTCCACACTATTTCATCTCCTATGGCCCACTTGAGTTTTGGATCCTCCTCGTTTTTGGTAATATGTCTTAAAATGATGTCGAAAAAAGGATGAATGGGTTTGATTTCTCACAAACATGGCAGTAGGCCCCACCCGAATCCTTGCGCAGGAACTCTGTGCGAAAGGCTTTCGCAGGAAATCCGCGTCCGGATTAGGCTGTTCGGAGGTGGGGACAGGCTATAAAGGCCACTGAGGGGCCACCGTGATGAGGCTACAAAGGCCACTGAGGGGCCACCGTGATGTATTAATTTTATCCTCACCGTTCATATATTTTTTCAAATTATTTTAGATCATGAAATCAAAAATTAAAAATATAAAATATTCAAATGGACCACAAAGTAAGGATTAAATTACTACCGTTGAAAATTCTTAGGAACCACAAACGTTTTGGATCAATATGATATTTATTTCTTCACTTCATCGAGGTTCATATGACCATATCAACAGGTTAGATGGAAAATAAATCACATGGTGGACCTAATAAGGTTTCAATGGTAGGCGTCCCTAGCAACGCTTCTTCCTATGGTGTGGTCAAATTGAGCCTTAGATCTTCCTTATTTTTAGTGAGATACGGTAAAATGATATAGAAAAATGGATGGACGGTGTGGATAAAACTCATACATCATGATGTGATCTCCTTTGAACCGTTCGTACAACTAGTGCATTTTTGGTCCCTTACGGTGCACCCTTACTTAACGATAGAGGCCAACTTCACCGGACGTGGATTTCCTGCGAAAGGCCTTTCGCAAGAAGTTCCTGTGCAAGGATTCTGTTTGGGGCCTACTTAGATGTTTGTGAGAAATCCAACCCCTCTATCCATGTTTGAAGCTTATTTTATGAAGTGAGACCAAAAACGAGGAGGATCCAAAACTCGAGTGGGCCACACGATAGGAAATAATGGACATTTAGTAACCACCGTTGAAACATTTATATGGCCATAAAAGTTCCGTAACAATCTAATTTTTTGGTATTTTCACTTTATCTGAGTGAAAATGATCTTATAAACGGTTTCGATGGCATATAAACAGCAAGGTGGAGCCTAGATGCGGATTTCCTGCCAAAGCCTTTCGTAGGAAGTTGCTGTGCAAGGATTCTATTTGGGGCCCACTTAGATGTTTGTGAGAAATCCAACCCCTCTACCCGTGTTTGAAGCTCATTTTATGAAGTGAGACCAAAAACAAGGAGGATCCAAAACTCGAGTGGGCCACACGAGAGGAAACGGTGGATATTTAGTGACCACCGTTGAAACATTTATATGGCCATAAAAGTTCTATAACGATCTAATTTTTTGGTGTTTTCACTTTATCTGAGTGAAAATAACCTTATAAACGGTTTCGATGGCATATAAACAGCAAGGTGGAGCCTAGGAAGGTTTCAACCGTAGGAATTCCTTTCCACACTATTTCATCTCCTATGGCCCACTTGAGTTTTTGATCCTCCTCGTTTTTGATAATACGTCTTAAAATGATGTCGAAAAAAGGATGGACAGGTTTGATTTCTCACTAACATGGCAGTAGGCCCCACCCGAATCCTTGCGCAGGAACTCCGTGCGAAAGGCTTTCGCAGGAAATCCGCGTCCGCCTAATCCGCCCCCACGAGCGAGGACGCGCCTCGAGCTCCGAGTTGTACGAACGGTTCAAAGGAGATCAAAGTTATATGGCCCCAAAATGATGTATATATTATATCCACACTGTTTATCAATTTTTCAATATTATTTTAGAAAATTTTACTAAAAATTAGTCATATCAAAAACTTAAATGGAGCACACCACAAATAGCATCAGGAAAATGACTTTCGCCGTTAAAACATTCCTAGGGCCCACCATAACGTTTATTTTCCATCCAATATATTCATAAAGTCACAAAGAACTGGATGAAGAGGAAAAACAAATATCATATTGATCAAAAACTTCTGTGACCCACAAAGGGTTTCAATGGTATAAGTTCACTCCCCACTACTTTTTGCAGTGTGCTACATTTGATATTTAAATCTTTATAATTTTTTGTCTTAAGTCTTAAGATGAGCAGGAAAAATGAATGGACGGTTTGGATATAACACATAACTCATGATGGGACCCACGGAACTTGCTGACGTCAACACACAGCTAGATCGCTTGTGGGTGGTACACCAGCCAATACGCTTCGGTACTCATGCAGCGTATGACACTTTATACGCAGGAACTCTACATGTGGCATAAAATAACTCAAATTACACTGATCAAATTCCCGAACCCACCATCAATGAATCACGATCTCCCAATCAGATTCATTGAACAATCCTAACCTCTGATTCATGGACATCTCTTTATTGCAATAGGACCGTTGGATTTTTATTTTATTTTATTTACTGTCCAATAAATGTCCACCGATCAGACAGACAAATAATCAAATAAGTCTAATTTTTGGTTTATGTTAGATAGAAACTGGGAATCATAACTTGAGCAGTTCTATTTGACTTGTTTGTATGCCACGTATGCAATTTCTAAGTGCCTGTGTATTATCCATGACCACCGCCAGAGTATTAAATCTTTCCTTATTGGGCCGGACAACGAAGACCCGGCCCATCTCGTTAGAGTCAGCGGCAGACGAAATCCAGCCAAGAACGAGCGTGACCGACTCAAAGAGGAGACTATAAAATCTCGTTTGGGCGGTTTTAGGGCTTTCCGAGAGAGCGAGAGGCGAGAGCTAGGGTTTTTTGAGCACTTTCATCTCCCAAACTAGGGTTTTTTTTTTCCGCTCTCGCTTCTCCAAAACTAGGGTTTTTCATCTGTAACGGAGTAATAGGAAATGGGGCACTCAAACGTCTGGAACTCTCATCCGAAGAACTACGGCCCTGGATCACGTACCTGGTATAGCCACATCTTTCTCATCTCTTCCCATCTTTCCCTTTTTATGGTTTTTCTGGGATTTGGTTTTTCATTAGTAACTTGTAAGGTTTCGTTTGGATGCACTATCTGTTTTGATTGCAATAAGCTAGATTTAGGAATTGTGGAAGTGAATTTTCATAACATTATGCAGTCTTTTCAGTCAGTAGAGAAGTGAAGATAGGCACGCCAGGAAGATCGACGTTAGCAGAAATTAGGCTGATCCATTTATTAGGTGGGCCACACCTATATGTTGAATCAGGCATGGGTTGTCCATTGATTTTGATGGTGTGGTAGCCAATGAGAGGACCAGCCTGATTTTCGGCTAAGGGGATCTTCTTGGGCATGGCCCACCTTTTGCAAGGCCGGGATGTCCTACACAAGTCTCACGTTGATATACTGTATGAGATTTTTTTAAACATGGAGTTTAGTTGCTTCTCGGTGAATTCAAAATTGATATTGTTTTGAATCCTGTGTATGGATCTAGTTATGTTTGGGGTGATATTTGCAGGAAAATCTTGAATCTATGGATTCAATTTCTGCAACTACTTCCCATCAGATAATAGTTTGTTTGTGTTGTTCCCTGCTAGTATGTATGCTGGTGAGAACTAAAAATCCTTCCAACAAAAGGGTTGCTGACAATTCGTAGCCATCCTGATATGTATGTAAAATGAGTTCTTTTAGTGAGCCGGCGGACCTCTCAAAGAACTTCCAACAATGCTAGGACATTAATATGGACAATATCGGATCATATGATTCCATGCACATACGTAGAGTGGACAACTTGGATTTTGCATGAACTTTCTTGCTGCTTTAGCATGCATTGGCAGCTCGTGCATTATATGATCATTGGTTCCATACCAGTCATATAAGATGCCCAGTTGAAGAAATCCACAAACTTTCATGTTAGCTAATTACCCATATGGTAGAGCCACTGCTCATGAGTCATGAGGCAGATTACCTCCAGTCAAACTTGTCAAATTGTCAAGCTGTCATAGATTGGTTATAAACCAAAAATTGGACTCGGAGTTGTCATGTCCTTTGTGGAGTCCATGACTGGGACAATTTGGATTGATGTGCAAGTGTGCCACCCATACAATGGTCATGGCATGGTATGGTTGGTCATGGAGGATCAATGTACTCATCGCCATTGTTTGGCTTGACTCAATTACCTCAATATTGTTCTTGTAGACAATTCATATATTATTGCGTTTTGGGTTTGCCGCTGCATTTGGAAGCCTTGATAAAGTGGCAGAATTGATTTAGGCTGCCTTTCATGATAGGAAATGGTTATAGTCTAAGTAGGAATGTTTTCTATCATGGGAAAAGGCAGTATTGTCTTATTCTATGTGCATCCAAACACAGCCTTGAAATCCCTCTGTTGTGTTTTCCTTTTCTTTATTTGTTTTAAAATACATAAAAAATGCATTGATTGGTCTCTTGGTCATATCGCATGTTGAAGGAGGCTGGAAGCATGTTATGATGGTTTCGGGAATAATGGAACAATGCTCAACACAGATGACCTGCTTCCTTTCACCATGCCTTGAATTATTCATAAAATTAAATGTCTCATAAGATTTTTGAGCTTTTCTAAACCCACAAGCAATTCTAAGGCAGCCCACTTATACACCAGAACACGTGCTGACATGGCATACATCTTACTAGTTGTGAGCTGTGTATAGGCCCGTTCTAGATATCAGACCAGTCCACTCATCATATGGGCAACAATTTTCAAAACAAATGGACAGCTTAAATAACCACAGCCTACTTCTTTAGCCACCCGTTTTCTTAAATTGTTGCCTGTCTGTCTCATTTGAGAGGCTTGATCGCTTGGCAAGGACATATAACATGGCAGGACCCACCTAATGGATGGCTTGGGCCACACACGTGCCTCATTTGCACTTGTGGTGTGTGTGGATGGGCTGTGTTATGCTCATGTGCAGGCTTGCCAAATCTCCATGTTTTTATTATCTCTTAGAAAGTGCTGTTAAATTTGCTTTTAAAATTTCCAAGGCATTGTAATGCATCACACAATCTTCTCCATTGTTTCCTTTGTTTCAGCCGTGTCTGTGGAAACCCACATGGGTTGATCAGGAAGTATGGACTTATGTGCTGCAGGCAGTGCTTCCGAAGCAATGCCAAGGAGATTGGCTTCATCAAGGTAAACTCTCTTTACTTGCAGTCAATGATGAAAAGCTTTGAATTTTTGGTCCATTCCTTACCGAGGAGTCATAATGTCCCAACTCATCAGAATGAGAATAGTGTCCCAACTCCTGATGCGCACAGGCCATACAAGGTGGTTTAACAAAACCATGGAACCATTGTGCAGATTGCAGTACGATGCATCAAGATAATTTCACGTCTCATTCCTCACAATCAGCTGGACGTGATGGATTAGCTTTGCATTTGCTTACTGTTTGCCCCATTTGACTGGTGGCCCAATGCATATGTGACATACTAGCATGTGCTACAGATCAGTCACTCTGAATTTTTTAAATTGAATACTGGTGCTGCGGTTCTATTGTAATCTACCAAGCATCATCTTAACTTTTTTGTTGATCTCTTTTCAGTACCGCTAAGAGGAGAAATGCTTCATAAGCAGGCACGCAATGGAGGAAGATGCATTAGAATTTTGTTTTTGTTTTTGTTTTTGTTTTTGTTTATGTTTTTGTTTTGTTCTCCTGCCAATTTTTAAATTTTTAGAATAGGTTTCCATACAGGCTATTATTCTCTCAGTTCGTAAGGTCATTCACTGGATTTTCTATGTTTGAATTTACTTGGCGGTTAATGAATTCTCTTCCTCTTTGAACACCTGTTGTGGCACTCCTTTTAGATCTCTATGCATAATTTCCCATATGGATGTTCCCGTCCTTAGCAGGCCTTTGTGATCTGCTTGGCACTAATTGATTGTAGGATGAGCTGAGATTTGGGGCATAAAAAGAGCGGTTTCTGTTTTCCAATCTGCCCTGCCTTTGCCTCAGGCAAAAAGCAATTCTAAACTAGAATTGTACTAAAAAAAAAAAAGAAAAAGAATTCTAAACCAGGGGCCAGTTGGGCTGTTACTTTTGCCAAAGGGCTTTTCCTACGGTAAGGGATATTTTTGTTGGCTCACATGATCAGTTTTAGCTGAGCAGCTTTGCAAGTCTATTTTGTCAGGTGTGTTAATTTTTTGTGATTTTCCAAATGGGGCTGGAAACCCTTTCATCTGTGAATGGCCCTTTGGATGATGCGTCCGAGCATACATACTCATTGAAATCAGTGGGATTTTGTTTGATGTCTGGGACAGGACTTTTTCTTCTTTCTTTCTTTCTTTCTTTCTTTCTTTCTTTTATTCATAATAGGTGTGTGGGATAGCTTTGCCAGTAGTGGTGGCATTTGGTCTGGGTTGAGGTTAGCATAGGATCTGCCTGTGCCTGACCCAGTACACAGGATGAGATGACCAGGCTGGACCCATGAGAGATCGGTAAGCCCAGTCTCAACCCACTTTTGCCAGTTAGAAGTTCAAAAATCTTTTGCAAAGATCACACACCTGTTTCTATCACGAAATGAGAGTGTTTCCTGTTCTACAGTCCACTTTTGAGTTTTAGATTTCCATCAGTTTTGCTCAGACAAGTAGTATATATGAGCTGCCCCAAGTGATGGATGGAATGGACTTCAAAGTCACCTACCCAATGCTTTTTGTTGCATTTGCGGGCGTGGGCAAATTCGTAGCTTTCAAGGTTAGATTCTCAAATCTACGTGGACAGCATTTCCAAATTTGATCCATCTCGTTAAAATGACCAATACAGTACTCCATCCAGAGGACCATTAGATTGCAACATAATTCAGGGATTTTTCCATGTGGCCACCTGCCTTTACAGCTATGGACCAAAACTCAAACTATTTTCCAATACCCATTTCATAGATATTACTGTTTGTTCCCTTTCATGGTTTAACCCTTGCCAATTGATGATACTGCCTTCCAATTTTGCCCTTTATTGAACTTCAATGGAAGAGGATACGTGGGTTCCACATGAACGTATTACATGAACAGAAGGCCCATCGTAATGCCCATATTTACGTTTATTTGCCATCCAACCTGTTGATATGGACACAAGGACCTAGATAAAGGGAAAATACAGATATTAGCTTAATTCAAAATTTCTGTGACCCACGAAGTTTTTAATGCTCAATCACCACTGTTTCCTGTGGCGTGGTCCACCTGAGATTTCAATCGGCTTCATTTTTGGGTTCATAAAACAGATGGGCTAGCATCGATATATGATAAATGAGTCGGGATCCTCGGTTATCAGGTCAACAGAGAATTCCTGTTACTCTAATGGTTTGGCGTCCGAAGCTGTTTTTTATTATTTTTTATTTTTTAGTGAGTGGTGACGTGGACCAATGAGAATTTGGGTATCAGGAATTCTCTGTTGACCTGATAACAGAGGATCCGGACTGATGATAAATACATCAAGGTGGGTAAGGCTGAGGCCGCATGTAATCACCCCGTCAGCCTTTTCTTCTTCCACTACAGTAGAGTAAATCGTACGGGGCCGATACAAAGTTCAAGTGGCCCAACCGAACAAACTGGAAAGAGTAGGAATTGAATGAATGCCAGCGTTGAAACATTCGTAGGGCTACCTCATGTTTACGATAAATTCACTCCATTCATCCGTTTTTCCAGTTCATTTTATCCAAAGAAGTCACGCAGGCCACACGATAGAAAATAGTGGGATTGAATGCTCGCTGTTGAAACATCGTGGGTTATCATAGGGCCCATTTTAAGCTTCATATTTGCCTCATTTTTTGGGGTCATGCCATAAAAAGAGCTCAAAAAACAAATGGATGAGGAGGATTTCTCACAAACATTTAGATGGGTACCGCCTATGATCCGAGTTAGGTTGGCCAGGCAATCAACGCCAATCAACATGGGAATGGGAGGTTTGGTGGACATTTTAGTCTAGAGGGGTGAGGGTTGCTCCACCGTAAGTGGGGCCCATCATAATGTTTGTGACAAACCCACTCCGTCCATCTGTTTTGTCAACTTCATTTTTTGGCATAACCTAAAAAAAAAGAGGCTAATCTAAAGTCAAAGTAGGCAAAAGGTGAAATTATAAGGATTGTCTACCACGGCGCACAGAAGCTTAGTGGAGTTTTGAATTTCAGTTAAGTACTGAAGGGGATGTTAATAAGACCATTGAAAATTTTTTACGCCGATTAAAATCAATTAACACTTAGGCTTCTAAGCTAAGTGGGTCTAATTGCATAAATTACAAATAATACTACAAGTTCAACCACTAGTTTACATGTGAGATAGATATCTTGTGTGTGCGTGTGCTATAAATCAAATGCCTAGCATACAATCTATTCAAGCATTCGTGTAATTCAACTAATTAAACTCATAAGCATGAACAAAAATGTGCTCAAATCATGATTGCAAACACAGTGATATATAGTAGTTCGACTACTTGCCTACTACACTCCCGAGGGACTCACACTTCTTAAGTGTACTAGTTTTCACTATCTCAAGAGTTTTCAATACGTTCACCCCTAATCTTTACAAGCGTACACTCCTATCGAAGGCTCCCATGGAGACTTACACACATATACTCTCGTCGGAAGCCTACACAATAACTTAACAAACGTATACTCCCGTCAGAGGTTTGTTTAAGGACTTAACACACGTACATTCCAATAAGAAGCCTACACAAGGACTTGATCAAGTTTGGATCATAAACTCTATACCAATCCTACACAAGGAAAGAGTATATAGACTCTAAATTGACAACTTTACTTATCGAATCGAGCCTCATTGATGCACCTTCTTGAGATGTGGCTTCGCTTCTTGAATCCACTTCTTTTATGTTCCAATGATCTTTAAAGTCGATCTTCTTCCACTTCTTTAAATCAGCTACCTTGCACTTGATGCTCCAATGAGGCTATCAATGCAATGAGAGGATTGTGAAATCTTGTACAGCTAATGGATAGTTGATTTTCAAATGAAAATTCACTTATATAAATACTTTAAAGGTTAATATTATAATTTACTTATGAGATTGATGTCTACACTCTAGAGAATACTTGATATCATGTTCTTCTTATAATGGAGCTTGGAATGCTCATTAGAATGGAGATTCACTAAGAAGAGAGCATGAAACTCATTTGTATAGAGCTTAAGAGCTTTAAGAAAGAGTCGAATATACTAGGGCTTCTAATTCACCAAAATACATCAATTCCATAAAAATCAGGTTTCTAGTTTTATAAAGAAAAGGCTCCAACGAATCTATAACGGCTAGCTTTGATTGATCGAGCAATACTTCAATCGATCGAACTTAATTCGATTATAAGGTAGAAAGCTTGTTGGACACTTTTGTGCACTTTCGATCGATTGAACTTGATACATCGATCGATCGAGGATCAATCCGAAACATGGCAGAAAGCTTACTAGACATTTTTGCATGCCTTCGATTAATCGAGACCGATCAAAGGTTTGTTCGATTAATCGATGCTTCAATCGAACTTATGCATTTTGATTTTCATTTTGTCCACACACCTTGCACATTAGCTATCTGGCACACACCTGATGATTAAGTATTTTCATATATGAAACAAGTCATCTAAGGTAGGCTGTCTTGGAACCAAGGGGGACTAGGGCTAGAATTACCAAGATATCTGATGATTTACCTGTTGTCTTCGGCCTTGATGCTTCAGGTCTTAAAGTCTTCAGTCTTCAATATTTTCCTATGGAGGCTCAACCAACTCAAGACACCCTAGTTCACGTCAATGACAAAACTAAGGCCATAACAATTTCCCTCTTTATCAATTACGTAACAAAACTAAACTAGACCCTGTAGTAATCCATACCAATGACAAACCAAAATAACTAAAGTAAATTACATGTCAAATATAAATTTTTAAAACTCAATTACAAACAAGATATGATATGTCGGCTCTTGTTATGCTCCCCTAATTCCATCAACTCCATGCAACAGCAAATAGAACCTACAAAACAAAATTCAACTTATTTTGGTGGGATTTTATCTTTCTCCTCATTTTTGTCCGTAAATGACAAAGAGACAATTCCATGGATATACCTATAAGAACATAATATGAAAAATTATATAAATCATATATTTATCTATAAGTACATACTAACAAGTGAATGTAAGGTGCATATAAACATTAAAGAATATTGAGTATGCATATATGATGATTCAAAAGGTATACCTATCAAGCAACATAACCAATAATAATTTACCAAAAATATATAATACTTAAATGAAGCAACTTTTAAGCTAAACTGCTAAAATGAAAATAGGTTAAAATCATCAAATTTACCTATTAAGCTCATATAGACCTTTTAAGGTCAATTATAACTCTTTACAACCCATTTGAGTATAAATTTGCTAGGACTAGAATTGTTTACGATAGGAAAAATGATTTTCCTAGATTCCTCTCCCTTAGATAAATTCTCAGCTAGATATGTGTGTGTGTGTGTGTCTATCTATGTATATATATGTGTACACACACACACACACACACACACACACACACACACACAAACACACATATGGGAAAAGGTTCTATACGGTCGAGCTCATGGGAACTCCTCGTGAGGTTGAGCTATGTGGGCCCCACCATGATGTATGTCGAACATCAACACCGTGCATTTGATGGGTCCCCTTTAAATTATGGGATATCCCAAAAATCAACCATATACAGAACTCTGGTGAGCCATACCATCTAAAAGCATGTGAAGACATGACTAAAACATTTAAAAGCACTTGGTGGGGCCCACCTTAAATTTGGATGCATCTAAAACTTGGTCTTACCCCTCATCCAAGTGGGACACACATAATGGATGGGCTAGATTTGTGAACCACATCTCGGTGGGCCCAAAAAATGATTATGGATGTTTTAATGGAGGATAACCCCTCTCAACTTTTGTATGTGGTGTGGCCCACACAAGTCACAGATTGACTTGATTTTTAAACCCTAGGCCCATTATGGAATGGTGCATCTGACTGATGGGTAGATGTTCGACATTCATCATGGTGGGGCCCACACAACTCAATCTCATGGGGAGTTCCCATGAGCTCGACCGTATAGAACCTTTTCCATATATATATGTTCGATAGGGGATTTTCTTAGTTTTCTTATTTAGGATGACAACATCTTTTAACAACACCCTCATATTGATCGTTTTAGGGGGAGTTGGAAACTTCTTCTTATTTTCCAGCGATCTTCTATGGGGCTTCTTCATTAGTGTGCTCATTTCTTAGTCATGATATATTTACATATTTAGTTTGGGACTGAGGTGGATTGTGGTATTTTTAAATCAAGCATTCAAATTTTAAGTGTCCCATATCTCCATAAGCATAACACATAAGAGAGGCTCTCAATCTACTCTCTAAAGTAGACAAATCCTTTTGAATTACTAAAGAGGAAGTAACAATAGTATTCATATTTATTTCAACACTTCTCTTATTCTCTGAAAATTTACTCATACTTAATGATTTACTTATTTGGTCTTCTTGGGTAACCTTAGCCTTGGTATCGGTAAGAAGAGATTCAAGTTGGCTATCATCTTGTCTCAAGACTTGATTTATAGATTTCATTATTTCAAGTTCACATTCAAGGCTTGCATCTTCCCAAAGTCTCATCTAAATCAGACTTAAATTTTTTCTTTTCATGCACAATGGGGACATTCTTAGGTTTTACTTTTTCTAGATCATTAGTCAATCAATTCTTTTCCATCTTAACCCGACTCAAGCTATTTAAAAATTTTCATGTATTTAGCATGGAGTTGGTCGTAGGCCTCTTACAAGTCATTGTCTTCTCCATCTTCATTTTCTTCATTGGATGAGGACTCTTCCCTTTTTTTTTCCCTTCTTTTAATGTGTAACGGTTGAAATCACCTCCCAAGTTCTTATGGAGGGAAGTAGTGGTGGAGGCCATCAAAACTATAAAAGTTATGAGCTCTTGATCACCATGAGAGTAATCACAATTTGAATTGGACTCCTCAGTATCATTCCGTGTTGTTGTTATAGCCTTGTCTTTTGATCTTACTTTGTTAGTGCATTTAACAGCAGCATGTCCATAACCCTCGCAATGGTGACATCAGATTTCTCGTATTTTTCTTAAAATATTTACCTATACGCTTAGGTTCAAGAGATTTCTCATTCTGTCACGATCACTCTTTACTTATCTTGAGGAATTTCTTAAATTTTCTAATCATTTCCCCATCCTCATGATCTTCCTCATCATCACCGTAATCTTCCATTCAATTTTCTTATTCTTGTGCCTATGTGAAGTTTTCAAGACAGTGAGTTTCTTTTCTATATAGGGGGTCTTAAAGTATATTTTTAGGGAACCTTTAAATTAATATACTTTCATCCAATCTATGTCTTTACACTCTTCTATCGAGGTTATCTTGGGAGTCAACATATCAGGAAGTAATCTAAGAATTTTCATACAAATACCGCCATCCTGAATCTTCTCTCCTATATCTGCATATGGAATTGCAAATATCGTTAAATTTGCTATAGAACTTCATGAAAGTTTTAGATTCTTATATTTTAACATTTTCAAATTGTGTGGTCAAGAGTTGAAGCTTTGAACATTTTGTTGTGCTAGTTCCCTCGTAAGTGGTTTCTAAGATGTACCACGCGTCCTTTCCCATTTCACATTTGCAAACGCTTTTAAATTTATTAGGAAAAACCACACAGTAAATAGCATTAAGAATTTTGGCATCATAGGCATACCTTCAATTGCATTTATTTTTGGGAGCACTAATGGTTCTACAATCAACCACAACATGTTCTATAGGCATAGTCCATCCTTGTTCGACAATAGCCCAAACCATATTATTAGGGGAACTCAAGAATACCCTCATTATAGCATTCAAATAAGCATAATTAGACCCATCATAAAAAGGTGGTCGTGCGACAACACTTCCCTCGTGATGAGTAGACGTAATTCTAAAGCTCCTGATGGATTTTACTCTAGATGGTTAAGTCATTGAAGAGAAATCCCTCTGATACCAATTGAAATTGCGTGGATTGTCTACCATAACACGCGGAATCTTAACAGAGTTTAGAATTATGGATAAGTCATACAAAGGTTGAACAAGACCACTTAAAAATTATGCACCAATTAAAATCAATTAATACTTTGGCTTCCAAGCCAAGTAAGTCAAATTGCATAGACTACAAAATAATACAATAAGTTGAGCCATTAATCTATCGTGAGATATATATCTTATGTATGCATGTGCTATCAATAAAATGTTTAGCATACAATTCATTCAAGCATTCATATAATTCAACCAATTAAACTTATAAGCATGAATAGAAATGTGGATCATCGATATTAACTATGGATCGCCGATATTAACTACAGATCATTGATATTCGGTGAGGATCATCGACATTAACATTGTGGATAGACGATACGTACTTTGGATTGCCGATTTAACAAAAACGGTCATAGCTTCCTTCTTACATGTCTAATTCGAGTAATCTTATACTCATTGGAAAGATAATTTGATAAAATATTAAATAACTTTGGAATCATCCCATTTGGACACCATTTGATTTTTAAAAAATGGGCCTGATGTTCATCAAGGACGGTTGATCTTCAAAATGCATTGTGGATCATCGATTCAACGAAAATGGTCATAACTCCATCATCATAACAATTATGATAGTTTATCCATTTCAACATTCTTCCACTATAACATTCTTCCATTACAACATTCATTCATTTCGTTATTTATCACATTCATCCATTACAACATTTTTTCATTTAAAAATTCATTCATTACAATATTATTCCATTACAAAATTCATCCATTTTACAAAATTAAACATTCATACCAAATATGTGTGTGTGTGTGTAATAATTATAAACGGAACTATCATACCCTACTAAATTTTACAAACTCCCACCATTAATACCCATAAAAAATAACACACAAAAGCCACTATTATCCTAATCTAAACCTATCTTTGGCAATCATAGCTTCTATATCGAAGAGCGTGGCTGAAAATCTTCAAAAAATACTTAAAAAAACTCGTCAAAATTAAGGGAATGACACTGAAAGCTCGTCGGAGTGCGTGTCATGGAGGTGACAACGGTCCTAACGAATAAAATGGTCCCCTCATGTGAAAAAATGAAGAAAAAAGAGAAAGAAAATGCTAAATATCCTATCATGCAAGGGACACACACATTGAACCCATGTCATGTCTTGTGTGGGGTTTATTGGATCATTTTGTAGCAAATCTAAGCCATCCACATGAAATTCTTATAATTTCATACCATCTACCCAAGTTTGAGGGCAAAACTCATCATGGATAACCACAACGATGGAAATAGTTCGGAATTAACTCACAAGGTTAATATAGTTGTGGGCTATAAACAGTTCTATTTTTAAAAAATGAGCCTATCATGGGTTCACGAATGTCCAATTAAGGTGAATGGATCAGATCAACCAAAGGGTGACCCTAATCGTTTATTTAGTGCGGCTCACACCCCATTCTCAAAAGGCTTACTCAACTTCTGCAACAAGCTAACGTCATATAAGGGGACGGCTGACAAAGAGTCATTTTCATCATTCCAAAAACCAAAAAGTGCTCAGGGGACTAAAAAGAAATGCATTAAAAATCTGGTGTCTACGCCTTTATTATATCATAATTAATGGTTATTTTAATTAATACCTCGCTCGAGGAGGGGAGTGGATTAAGTGGGAGCTGAATAGGTGCCCTGGCCTCACAGAAGATGGTGCGGCCTTTACCATGGGGCCCACCTTGATGTATTTATTCTATATCTACGTCGTCCATATGTTTTTTGAGAATATTTTAGGGCATGACCCAAAAACGGAAGGAGATCCAACTCTTTGGTGAACGATATTAAAAGAGACATTGTTGATTGATCTCCTTACCATTAAAACCTCGTAAGCCCACTGTAAGGTTTCGGTAATGTTTATTTGCCATCCAACCTGTTGATAAGGCCTAATAAATCTAGATGACAACTTGATCCAAAACTTGTGTGACCCATTAATGGTCAATTACCACTATTTCATATGGCAATGTTCACTTGAGAATTGGATCGGCTTCATTTTTGGGCTCATACCCTAAAATAACCCGTAAAAAGGAATGGACAAAGTGAATATATAATACACACATCAATGTAGGCCCCATGGGAAGGGCCTTGCTACCTTTGGGGAGGCCGAGGATTAGGTGTGGTCCAGCCTCTCCCAAGATGGTATGTCCCTAGCTGTGGGGCCCACATTGATGTATGTATTCTATATCTACTATGTCCATTCATTTTTATAGATTATTGTAGGGCATGAGCCAAAAAATTGATGCAGATATAAATCTCATGTGGACCATACCATAGGAAACAGTGGTGATTGACTATTAAGGGCCTATAACAATTTTGGACCAATTTAATATTTGCCTTTTTCCCTTTATCTAGGTTTATGTGACCTTATGAACAGGTTGGATGATAACTAAACATTATGAAAACATTAAGGTGCGTCCTGAGAAGCTTTTAATGATATGGCATTCAATCACCACTCTTTCCTGCGATAGGTCCACCAGAGATTTGAATGTTCTCAATTTTTGAGTTCATGACCTAAAATGGTCTTTAAAAAACGTATAGACGGTGTGGATATAGAATAAATACATAAAGTTGTGCCCCACGGAATGGTCGCACTGTCTCGGGTGAGGCCGGTGCCGCACCTGATCCACTCGTCGAAGTGCTTTCATATATTTTTAAAGCATGTCAAAAAACAAGTCAGAGCTTAGTGGGCTCCACCTTAGTGTTTATGTAAAATCTCACCCCGTCCATCAGGTGTGTCACACCACGTTACGTCCATCACCCAAAATCTATGCCCCATTGGTAATTTAAGTGGACAAAACAATTTATATATATATATATATAGAGAGAGAGAGAGAGAGAGAGAGAGAGAGAGAGAGTAATGCTCACACACAACTAGTTGGACATTACATTTTCGTCCAACTAGCTTCGCATCTAATGAAAAATTTCTTCATAATTAATGTAAGTAAATGCTTCCATTACAAGGCTAATTTCTTTTTAGCATGGAAAAGCGGTCATGGCTTAGGTGGGCCCATATGGTGTTAATGTAAAATCAATCCATCACTATATGTCACTTCATGTTAGATCAAGGTCTCAAAATTTATCGGCATCTGTGGTTCAAGAGGACCACACTATTGGAATTAGTGCACATTGAAAGGTTAACCCTCCAAACAGTTTCGCTTAGTGTGGCTCACATGAATCATTTATGAGCCTAATTTTTGGGACCTGAGTGTAACGTCCCAGATTTTCGTTATTTTGAATTTTCGAAAACCCTTGAAAACTTTTGATATGACCAGCCTACGTTGTTGTTTGTTGACCCTTGATGCTCAAAGTGAGCCTATACGCGGGTGGTACTGGTAAAGAACCGTACAAATCCGAATAATCAACAGTAGAAAGCTAACGAATCCACCCGATCACTTAAACATCGAGCTTAGCCTCGGGATTTGTTCACGTAGGGTCCAAATCTAGTCGACCTATCACTAACTAATCGAGACAACCGTAACTAAATAAAGATCTACCCAAAGTCAAGATAAGTAGGGGTCAGATCTTAATTAACAAACCAAATCAATCCAGTTACCCATTTAGCCTAAAAACCAATGGTTTAGGGTTATTAAGACCGAATCGCCGTTTCTGCCAATTATAAATAGGCCACACTATGAACGTAGTTAATCTAAACCCTAATAATTGCGCACAAGAAATCTTTATACCTAATTCATTCAAAAAATACTCTGTTTTTCCGAACAAGCTCTATACCGCTTGTTAGTGGGCCACTAGTTCCGAAACTATAAAATAATGTCTGCCTCGCTGGGCTTGACGCCCATCGCGGGTGGTAAACTAAGATAGTACCCAGAATTACTCAACTTGGGCCGGAATCTAAGTGCTACAAACGCGTGAATCCCCTATGTTGAAATCTGGAACTTAAGTGAAACTAGTCACTTTATTCTTTCACGAAGTTGTGGCTTTCCGACCGTTAGATCGCAACCAAACTCGAGGTATGAGTTAAGGATATTTCCCTACACATATCCATATAGCCGCGGCCCCGATCGACTATCGGTGACTGTTGAACAGACTTTTAATCATATCTGTCGATCGGCACATCCAAATGGCGGGTCGATCATATTCATACGTAGATCGTCATTAGGGCTAACTATCTTACGGTGTATATCAATACATATACCCCATAGTGAGCCCTAGAGGTTAGAAAAATCCTCCCATAGGGCTAGTATAGTAAAAACTCAGCCCTTGGGGCCATTTACACCAAATCTGACACTATATAAAGCCTTCATTTGGGCACCCCCTCTCCCCATACGAATTTGCATTTTTCAAAGGAGAGAAAGAGAGAAAGATGAAGAGAAAGAAGAAGAGAAGAAGAGTGAGAGTAGGAGTAAGGAGGCTTTAGTGCTTCCCTTCATCGGTTTCCTCTAATCAAAGCCCTAGCATCGATCATTTTCCTCTGCCGAATCCACCCCATTCGCGATTAAGAAGTAAGAAACAAACCTACTTTCCAACCTAAGTTTTTCTAGGATGAATTGCATGGATCCCACATATTTCTTGGTGTTTGTATAAGAATTTGTGATTTTCCCCAAATCTCTAACCCTAAGAGCTCAAAATCGGATATTCCTTCTTAAGGTGCAGACCATTATCTTTAGGTTATCATTTATCAACCCTTGAAGGTCTCAGTTAATGGTGTCTTATATTGAATGTGTTGTAATAGCTAGCATGTTCATATGTCATGTTTGATTGTATTATATACTATTGGTTGGATGTGGATTCTCACATGTTCGATGAAATGTCTAAGTGGTAGAATGTGTTGCTTTATCGATGTTCACATGCTTGATTTATTGCTTAAGTGATTATATTACTTTATGCATGCTCACATGTTTGATTTAATGCTTCTGTGAGTGTAATACTCTATGGATGTGCACGTGTTCGATGAAATGTCTGAGTGGTTGTGTAGTGAAATTTATGCTATAATTGTTTGATATAGAGTTTAGTCCATAGAAATACTTAAGATTGCTAAGATGTTGGGACAGTCGGTAAATCACCCAAACCAAAGGGTAGCCCTAGTTAGGCTGGCCACCCTAGGCTTGTTTGATCGACCCGGGTGAACACAGACGACCGACAGTAGATTGACTACATGAGTTGCTTTCACCCAATGTCGGTTGTGTCGTGGTTGTCCCATGTCAATCAAATTAGTCCACTAGCTGACTGATCGTGTATGTTCACAATGTATGACAAGATTAAATAGAATCTAGGATACCCCGTTTCCCAATGGATGTGTCCATTCATAACCGTTAGTGCGATACGATCCCACTAAGACTCATGAGCCGGGCATGATGGTATGGGACAACGTGTTCGAGCTGTCGGCCTATGCTGGGGTGATGAGCCTCCCCATAGTGACCAGTGAGCACTGATGGAGGTGATAGACCATTGTTCGAAAGGCCCCCGTCAAATTACCCGGGCGATGGTTGATTGCTAGAGTACCGTTCGAATGATACAGACGTGAATGGAATTGGGTGACAAGCCCTTTCCTTGTGGTAATTTGATTTTATGTGATAAGCCCGCACCTCTGTAATACCCCAGCCACTGTTCATCCGAGCTGTAGTCCGAGCATGGGTTGGGGTGAGCCGTCTGATCCGGACCCCCTTCGAAAATAGCGCTTCAGTTAGTCAGGGCAACGTGCTGTGGGCTGTTACAACCTTAGAACTGAGTGATCATATTTGGTTTGGGTAACGACCCATATCGGGTTGATCCTCGAACATTTAAGTATCATACCATACCTTTGAAATTATTGATTTTTTATATAAACGGATGACACCTAAATTTGGATCAAGGGACACTGGTAAGGAGTCGCTACGTGCGGCAACGAACCACGTAATCCGGATAAGGACTCATGATATAACGTTGGTATCCTAGCTTCGCCAATATACTGGATGAATTGAACTTAATAATTATTTAGTTAACATGATCATTCACCGCATTGCATTAGTTTAGAATGTGGCGAACATGCGTGGTTATTGCGTGATGAGAAAGTGTTATCATTTGCGAAACAAGTGGTCAGAGTCGAGTGTAAGGGAGTGTTGTTTGGAAAGGGCATGCATCATGTCATATTTTCATATGCACATTTAACAAGAGTATTTAGGAATTGTTTGTTTCTTGTTTATCATTAACTGCGCTGATTGTGTCGATAACATATGTAACTTAGAACTAATGAAATCACTGAGTTAGCTACTCACTCCCACCTGGGACGGTGTTTTAAAACACCAACCAGGTGTATCATTGATGCTGGTACTAGTGAGACCTCAAACCGGTAGGCTTATATCAGGTTACGCCAATGCCGTTATGTTTTGGAGAATTGGGCGTAAACTGAAAGCTTTACACTTTAATCATTTTAGGTATGCATATTGTGGCTTGTATAACCGCCATTTTGGGCAATCACCACTATTAGGATTGTATTTTTGCTCTTAGCCCTGTATTTATTAACTATTGTTATCTCTACCTCGCTTTGGATCCGCTAATTTGAATTGCGCTACTCTGATTATATGTGTGTGAAATGAATTCAAACCTGAATAAAGACACACGTGCGTGTTCATTTGGTTAACACGTGGGAACTCGTGATTGGAGTTTATGTACTCAGGTGTCGATTTTCGAGGCGTTATACTAAGCTTAATTTTGGTCTGACATCTAATGGTTGGAATAGATTTCATAGTTTCATCATGATGGTCCCTGTAAAAATCAAGGGTGGATGTCTCTCTTCTAGTTATTCTCATTGGTGTGGCCCATCTGAATCACGGATTAGCCTGATTTATTGGTACTAGGCCTATTACTTGATTATATATCTAATGGTCGGAGTGGATCTCGCATACATATCAGGTTAGGCTTATAAAAAAAAATCAGGAGTGGGATTACATGTAGTATCTATTTCGAACACGCTACTATTAGGCCTAATTTAAGGCGGTGGTTAATGCCCATAATGCTGGTGGTCAAAGATTAGATGCTAAAGTAATGTAGCCACGTTCTGTGGGCCCAACCATGACGTATGTATTGTATACACACCGTTCATGCATTTGGAGAGATCATTTTAAGGCATAAATCAAAGAATGATGTAGATCCAAAGCTATGTGAACCCCACCACAGAAAACAGCGGGAACAACGACGCCCACTGTTGAAACCTTTATAGGGCCCACCATGATGTCTATTTGAGATCCAACATGTTTATAAGTTAACACAGACATGGGATAAGGAAAAACACAAATATCAGCTTCATCGAAAACTTTTGTGGCCCCAAGGGTAGGCGTTAAATCCCTAATGTTTTATGTGGTGGGGTACACTTGAGCTTTGGATCTGCCTTAATCTTTGTCTCATGTCATAAAATGAACTCTCTAAATGGACGGATGATGTGAAAACAACACATACATCACGGTGGGGCCTACAAAACATTACCATCGGTGGTGGGGAGTTTTTAATGGTGGGTATTCAATGTCTACTCTTCTGTGGTGTGATCCACTTAAAATTTGGATCGACTTCGTTTTTAAGATCATGCACTGGAATGATGTGTCAAAACTGTTGGATGGCGTGGATATAAAGCGCATAGATGAAGGTGGGCCCCACGGTCAGGGAAGCACCCCACTGCTTTTTAACCAGGTAACACTAATCCACTCCCCATCAATCTCGGGAATGTCCGACATTTTTGGGAACCAACCGTCCAAGAGGTCCCACCTTTATATTCGTACAGGGGCAACGATGATGCGTACCACGAAATCTACTCCGATCATTGGAGGTGTAATCCTGTGTAGGGTCCTGAACCAAGTGAGCCATACTAATAGAAACAGTTGGGAGGGACGTCCACCCTTGATTGTTACCAGGCTCCCCGTGATGAGCATGTGAAATCCAATTCCAACCATTGAATTCCACACCAGATTCTAGGCCTTATGATTAAAATGAAGGCTAATAAATGATTCAAGTGGGGTCATACCAAGGGAAACAATTTTTAGGGTAAGCATTCCTTCTAGATTGTTTTTAATCGTGTGGTCTATATGAACCACTGGTGGGGCTGATTTAAGAGCCCTGGGTGTAGCATTGGATAACTTAGCAAATGGCTGAAGTGGATTTTGCATGAACACCGTGGTGGAGCCATCCCAAGCCAGTAACTACTTTTCCTCTTTGAAGTATCTTTTGAATGATGCCCACTCATTAACATTAATTAGCATTAATTCAGTGTGAGCATCTCTCTCTATATATATAACACAATGGTCACCCTCCAAACAGTTTCCCTTGATGTGGCGTACCTAAATCATGGATGGGCTTGAGTTTTGGATCCTACTCCTATATATTGGTCCGGTATCTAATGGTTAAAGTAGATTTTACATAATCATCACAGTAGTCCCTCTAAGAATTAAGGGTAGATATTTCTCCTACAACTGTTTCTTTTGGTGTGGCCCACAAGAATAATAGAGCAGCCTGATTTTTTAATCATCGACCTTAAGTGGGATTAAACATTTAATGGATACACATCTTAGTGGGCCATAACATATCGAAAATTCGCGTTGTAGTAAAATTTGTGAAGGCCTTCAACAGCAGACAGACGAAATCGGATTGCGTGGTACACTTTTATTGAGTGGTACACTTTTATCACACCGCGTAAACTCTGTTGGGCCCACCGTAAATGTATGTAGTTTATCCACGCCATTCATCTGTCTTTATAGCCAATTTCAGGGGTTGAATCCAAAATTGAAACTTATATAAAGGTCCAGTGGACCACACCGTAGGAAACAGTGGTAATAATGATGTCCACCGTTGAAACCTTTATAAGGCGCATAGTGATGTTTATTTGTCATCTAACATGTTCATGAGATCACACATACATGGATCAGACATGGATGAAGGAAAAACTAAAATATCATCTTGATCCAAAACTTATGAGCCCCTAAAAATTTTTGCATGGTAAATGTTCAATTCACATTGTTTCATGTGGTGTGATCTACTTGAGCTTTGGACATGCTTCATTTTTTGGCTTGGGAAAATGGATGGCCGCAGGGGATAAAATGTATACATCATGATGGACCCCACAGGGAGACTCCCACCCAAGCCGAAAACGGAAACGGATTGGCTACTCCCCCTGACACCAGCCCCGGAGCTAGTGGTCGGTGCTCTGTGGGCCCATCATGATGTAAGTGTTTCATCCATTCCGTCTATCTATTTTTATAGATCAATTTATGGTAATAAACAAAAAATTAGATATATCCCAATCTCAAGTGGACCACATTATAGGAAACAGTGTTGAATGAACTTCGACCGTTAAAAATTTTTTGGGGGCCATAAAAGTATTGGATCAAGTTGATCTTTGTTTTATCCCTTCATCTGGGTCTTTATGACCTAATAAACGGATTGGATTTCAAATAAACAGTACATTAGGCCTTAGGAGGATTTAAATGATGGACATCCAATCACTATTTTTTCCTGTGGTGTGATCCATTTGAGATTTATATCCCTCTCATTTTTGGGATATAGACATAAAATGATATTTTTAAATGGATGAACGGAATGGATGAAACACATACATCATGGTGGGGCCCACAGAGCACCGACCACCAGCTCCGGGGCTGGTGTCAGGGGGAGTAGCCAATCCGTTTCCGCCGAAAACTCAACCAATTAGACTTGCCTGATAAAGGAATTACCCCGAGATGAATCCGACGGTTCCGCAGTGCATTTTGTTCCTTTCTTTCTTCTCTCTTCTTGCTCCATTCGACCAACTTAAATGCTCCCATGCAGCCATTTCCACATGCTCTTCCATCATCTTGATCCACACGCTCTTGCCACCATTGCAACACTAGTGGGCCTTTAGCTATTGAAGAAGAAGAAAAGGAAGCGAAAAGATCCCCTTAAACCGGTAAACTTTCCCTCTCCCCTTGTTTTGGGTATCAGGCTTGGGTATCACCGTGGATAGATAGAATCCGATCTTCTACGTCATACTCGCTGCCTCAGGCTTGACTAAAGAGAGACTAGATCGGTAGAGAGATTGAGGCGTGATCAATTTTTTCCGACTTCTTTAAACAGCACTCTATATGTAACAACCCTAAATTTTGGTACATTATAAAAAATAAATAAATTAAATTCAATATATAAAGATTTTATTTTTAAATAAAAAATAAAATCAAGTCAATAGTTGAGTTGGTAGCGAAATTTTTAATTGAAAGAGAGGTTTAGAGATCGATTTAATTCAAGATAAGGGAGGATGTGCTCATCCTATTTTATGAGAATTTTCTTTAAAAAGGAATATGAAGGTTTCTGCATTTTTTTTTTAAAAAAAGAGAGATAGGAAGCCCTAAAGTAAAAGGAAGAGGAAATTCTAAGAAGGCTCGATTAGGTAAGTTCTAATCGTTAGATCTTTTTAACTTTTTATTATGTTGTTAATTTCTTCTTGATCTATATAATGGATAGCGTGGATCATCCACACCATCATTGTATAGGTGTGTAGAGTCAATTTTAATAAAGTGATGTTTTTATGATTTCGGTCTAATTAGTAATATTTTAGGAATAAATTAAATGGATGGAATCTGATTGTGCTAAGATAAATCTGTACGGATCATATGATCATTAAGGCTAAAATATACAAGGGCCATAATTTTTAGATCAATCTAACAATCAGATAGGCCACATTAGTTAGATCTAAAAGTGTTTAATAAAGGAATCTTAGATTTTTGCACAAGTGTTGGTATCACTTGGCGTAGAAGGTCAAGATGGGCCATCAGTGTATGTGTAGTTAGATCCACACCATCCATCTAATGCGTAGAGGCAAAACATGATAATACCTCAAGAATCTGAATGATCTGACCATCCGATAGACCACCCCGATCAAGTAATTATCATTCAATTTTATAATCTTATAAATGAGAAAAAAATATAATAGAAATTTGAATTATCTGATTATTTTGGATCTGGCCAACTAGAATGTTAATTAAAGGTGGGCCCCACCATGTAATACAAATAAATGAATAATAATACCGTTGATATAATTGATAGGACCCAGACATTCAAATCAACCTAATTACATTGCAGAGTCAATACTACCAAACTCAGGTGAGTGACCCAACTTGTCTCATAATTCATTAAAATTAAAATAAATTATTGTGATTATTTGATTAATTTACTGGTTTAAATATTTTGATATGATAATTGTACGATAAAATTATATGTGAATATTTTAATCGAGACAACTATGCCAAATATGAAAATATGCATTTACATACCATCCATCATTCATTACATTGCATAATGCATGGTCGATCTTAAGGGCCCTCCCTGGAAGAAATGTCGATCATAGTAGAGCGTTACCAGATGCGGGCTATGCCCAAGCCCACGGAAAGGTGGAAGCCTGCCCAATGGGTGGATGTGGGTTGACGACCTCCAACTCAAGCAGATGGACGATCATCCCATCTGATGCATTCATACATCATTTTACATTCATATCTTTGTACATGTATTTATGTATTATTTTAATTGCTATGATTATGAACCATGCTGGGTTATATCACTAAGCCTGGCCAGCTTACATTTTTATTGATGGAAAAACCGTACAGAGGAGCCATTAGCAGATGATGTGGTGCAAGAACCGGAAGGATCTACTGTACCTAAACACGACCTACCTGAAACATGGCCATACTTATCCAAGGATGAAGTGGCGGCATTAGAAAATTTTTGATTAAATGTTTTATTTTGTTAGTACAGTTTAATTAACGAATAATGTATACTGGCATTTATTTTGAGACTTTAAGCAATTATTTAGATTTATTTCTTTGTAATAATGTTAGCATGAAATAAATATCATTATATTATAATGGTATAATAAATGAATGATTTTAAGGTTCATTTTATTTTAAGAGTCGTTAAGATTTATATATGTTTAGTTGATTAGTGCTAAGTATTATGCATGTGTGATTGAGATTATGGTGGACCTTATATTGAATATAATTATCATCTCTGATTAAACTGATTAATGAATTAAATTAGTACACTTTGTGTACGAGTTACGAACTAAAACTCAGGTCTGAGGGTGCACACTCTGTACCCGAATTTCGGAGCGTGATACTATAGCCTTGTACGACTAACTTGTTGGAGTTGTTGCGGAAAGAGCCTGGGTTGTAGATGAGAAAGAACCGCACGAGAATAACGCCGATCAGCTAACAAATTAAATCATGCATGCCAAAGTTATTCAAACCAAAAAGCTCGACAACTCCCGACCTGGACACGCAATTTTGGTGGGCACCTGAGGACGCAGCCTGCCCACACCGGTCATTGGGGTCTCCCACTCCCCCAATGTAAAGAACCATTTATGCTTCCAATTTTATTAGAGGAATGATTGTCGGTGATGAGAGCTTGGCATAGGGCTAGCCTTTGCCTTGTACAAATATATGAACTCGCCCATAGTCAGCTTGGGTATCCTGAGCTGTTGCCAAAGAATATAAGCTCCAAATAATGCCCTCCAAGCATTTGGGATCAGCTGACCTGGGGCTAGCCTCAGAGCAGCAGTAACTCCTCGTATTATGAGATGAAGGGGGAGCCTAAGACCACATTGCATGGCCACTACATATATAGCCTCCTCCCAATCACCAGGATGACCTGGAACTTCCCCTAGATCAGGGGCCCATTGTAAGACCCGTACCCTAATTAACCCTCTATATATTTCGTTTTCGATGCTGGCATATCTCCAGCGGACCAGATCTACGAGTTTTGATCGTTACCCTATTTTTATACCGCAATACCCCGAGATTTTTACCCTAGCGACCGCGCGGGTGCTACGATTCCAACACCATATGGCACACTCCATTTCGACCAATAGATTAAAAGTTACAATTTTGACACAATCTGATGTGGGTTGCACAATACATGCGGGCCCCACTTGCAGAAATTCTCATGTTGTTAAATCAATCAATCCATCAATCAACCCATCAATCACTCATGGCACTCTCTCTCCATTAGTCAAACAAACCGATGCCTTTCTCATGCAACCCACACCCTTACCTATGCTAGCCATCATTCTTTCCTTTTTTTCTCACCATTTACCCCTTCATCTTTCCCTTATTCCCTTCTTATCCTAAAATCTCTACCACAAAAACTCTCTAACTCCCCATCATTTCTACCATTTTCTAACAAGAATAGAGAGGGATTAAGAGAGAAAAAAATATTAGAAAGATTATGAAAAGATTAAGAGAGAGAAAGTAGAGAGAGATTGAGAGAAAAGAAAGCATTTAGGAGAGAATAAAAAGAGAGCTTAAGAGAGGGTTACGAGACATCAAGAGAGTGAGTGAAAGAGAAAACTGAGATTAAAAAAGAGCAGGGGTGAAGAGGAGCTTGGTAGGCCATCCGATCGCCGATCCGAGACGATCCAACCATCCATCCTTCGAAGTGAGTACATGGGAGGGTCAAAACCCCCTATTCTTTGTGATTTTTCTATTTTGGTGGGCCGACAATTGTGAGACCCAAGTTGATTATATATTGAGTATGTGGTGGACCCCATAGTGGCGGGGGGCCACCCCGATGGTCGGATCTGTTTCCCTTCCTTTCCCTTTCTTTTCTTACTCTCATGGTGTTGTGGGACCTACAAGTGGGTCACATTATTGGAGAGCATGTCCCACACGCTATCATAGCATGGACCACCTTGTGTGGCCCACCATGATATTTATTTTCTATTTAAACTAATTGATTGTGTAAGCACACCTGGATGGTGAAAATACACCAAACATTGATGTTATCCAAAGCTTCTTGGCCCCGCCATGAGTTGGCCATTCAAATGGATGGAGTGAATTTCTTAGGTGGGCCCTACCTCACCCTTAAAACACAAAAGAGGGAGATGGGCAGTGGCATTGTCGTTGCCGGACGCAACAACGTCCAAAGACACTCTGCCACCGTCTACCTCCCAAAGCCACCGTGTGGGCTTCCCTCATGAGCCCCATCATGATGTATATTTATCATCCACACTGTCTATCCAATTTCCCTTCTTATTTTAGGCGTTGAGCTCAAAAATGAAACTAATCTGAATCTCAGGTGGGCCATACCACAAATACTAAGGAGATGGGTTACCCATCGTCATTACTGGCTTTGCATGAGGGTTTGGAGCGATTCGTGGGACACAAGTTGATGTATTTCTTAAATCCATACCATCCATATATCTCTCAGCTCATGTTAGTCGTTCAACTAAAAATCTAACAAATCCAACCATCAGGTGGGCCACACCACAGCTGACTGTGGGACTGGGAGCACCCCTCACGTCAGCCATTAGGACGTGGGGTGGGGGCATTCCATTCGTGGACCCCACCTTGATGTATATATTTAATCCACGCCACCACCACCTTCTCCATATCATTTTAGGCTATGAGCCGAAAAATGAGACAGATTCGAGTCCTGAGTGGACCGCGTCAAGGAAAACAAAGTCTTACTGTTGGAACTTTCTAAAACCTACTATTGTGTGTATGTGATAGAACCTATCCAACGTTGGACTCATTTGGTCCACAGAGAGCTAGACGACATAATGGACGGAATGGATTATCCACTCGTGGACCCCATATAGCGAAAAAGAAAAACATATAAAGTAAAAAAGAAAAACAAAAAGAAGTGTCGATGGGCGTTCTCGTGGACCCCACCATAACGTATGTGTTTAATCCACACCATCCACCATCTCCTCCAAATAATTTTAGGCTATGGGCCAAAATTTGGGGCAGATCTGAGTCTTGAGTGAGCCATACTAAGGGGAATAGTGTCAATTTGTTGAAACCTTCTAGGGCCCGCCGTGGAGTCCCTAATCATCCAAATCAACCCAAACCAGAGTCTATTGGACCCCACTCGAGCTGAAGAAGACGGTGGATAGATTAGATCATCCACTTGGGGCCCGCCTCAATAGTGTATGCAAAAAATAAAACAAATATAATAATAAAAAAAAATTTAATGAATGCACTGCACGTGGCCAGGAATCATTCTTGCAAATTTTAAATCTCACGTGTGGGACCCATCTTGATGTCTATATCTAATCTGATCCATCCACCGATTTTCCTAAATAATTTTAGGCCATGGGCCAAAATATGAGGCAAATCTAAGTCTATAGTGGACCGCACGGAGGGAAGCAAAATCATATTGTTGAAACCTTCCAAGGCCTGGTGTGAGGTCCCTGTTTATCTAAACTAGTCCCAGTTAGGCCCATTGGGCTCCGCTCAAGCTGGCCTATGCGATGAACGGAGTATATCATCCTTGCAGGGGGCCACTTTATTTTATATATATATAATGAAGGAAATTGAGACCTCCAGTCGGTGTCTTAGGGAGGCAGACACCCACTTGGGGTGTGGAGTGGGGCTCACACATGGGATCCCCTATGTTGTATGTGTTTCATCCATTCTGCCCATATGGTTGCCAAAAATGAGACATGGCCACACCACTGGAAACAGTGGGGACAATGATATACACCGTTACAACCTTTATGTGGCCCACCATGGGGATTGTATGCCATTTAATGGTGTCACAGGCAATACATGACTTGTACCCTAGCCAAGTGTGGCCAGGATGTTGGGAAGACACAACTATAAGCTTGATTCAAGGCATTTAGGGGCCACATAAGGGGTCCCCTACATACACTGTCCAGCAGGGCTCACCTTGTGGGGCCACCCCGATGTATCTGTTTGATCCATGCCACCCATCTGTCCCTCCAATTCATTTTAGGATGGGGCCCAAAAATGAGGCCAATCCATATCTCAGGTGGGTCACACCTCAAGGAAGAGAGGGACAATGGTGTCCACCATTAAAACCTTCCCAGGACCCACCGTGATGTTTGTATTTTATCCACGACCCGCCATGATGTGTCTATTTTATCCATACCATATATATGTTTTTCATTTTAGTTTACGTCATGAGCCCATAGATGAGGCCGATCAGACCCTCAAGCAAGTCGCATCAAAGAAAAGATGGTCATTTGATGTCTCCATTGGAACCTTCCTAGGAACCACTATAAAGTTTAATTGCGACCCACACACTTAGTGGGACCCACCATGGACCCCGAACCGGTGCATTTATTGCGTAGTCAGGCTATCCATCCACTTGGCAAAACCCGTGATAGGTGTGGCCTATAGTAGCCCCCACCTTGGTTTATACATATTACATCCACCACGTTCTTTCATTGTTAGCCCATCCATAGGGCATGTATGAGATTCTAACAAGCCTCCTTATGGGCCCGGCTTTAGGGAGTTATACTCCCCACCTTAGTGTCGTTTAAGAGACCCACCACGATTATCGGTGAACCCCACATGTCGCGCCTTTCCAGGCTATTATGAGCATGCTTAGGTTGTAATTAAAGGCTACGATTGGCACCCATCGTGAACTCTTTATATACCCACATGGCTCGCTATGAGTAGGCCTTTCGACTATATGCCCACCTATATAGGAGCATGCGAGGCCCATTAGGGGTAGATTTGACTGGATCCCACCTAGTCATATCCATATTAGATTTGTGGAGCTAATAGTGACTTTATTTGCAATCCAACTTAATCATGTGTCCTCTTTAGTGAATAAATGATGCCCACTCCATCGGTTGCATTGTTGTTCATGTTATGGATGCCCATTAGGCCTGCCTGGATTTATATGTAGTGGTCGTACCATGGGCCAACCCTGTGGTTTGTGTTGTGTTTCTACCATTAAACTACCGTTTAGGTTCCACACATTACATGTATTGAGCCCATCGTAGGCCCGTGTTTGGTTGGTTGTCAGCTGCCTCTTGGGCCTTATTTAGGGATAGTTGTGAGGCCCAATTTGATGACCATTTCGGGCCTACTATGATTGTTTGTGGATCCTACAATTCGTTACCCCTTTTGGATGCCGATAATTATATGTTTTGGCCGCTTAGGTGCGAGCTTGCTAAGTGGGCTCATTAGCTTGAAAGACCACTTAAGTATAGCCCAATGGGCCTTGATAAACTTGGTTTCCAAGTAGGTTCCACCCATTATGAATGATGAATTTTCATGTGATGCGATATTTTACTTGCGTGTTGGTATAATACTTCCTTGATCATTTATGTAGTATTACCTTAATGATTTAAGTGATGTTTGCACTCATGATTACTATAACACTTCCTTTATGTTGACATGGTGTTTTCTTTGTATTAATGCGACATTATTTTATGTTAGATGTAGCACTACTTTTACATTCGAGTTAACATTGCTTTATACTGATTTAGCCTTGCTTTATGCTTGATATGGTATTACACACCTCATGCATAGTGGTTATGATCGTATGTTATCATATCTCATTCGTATCATGTGTGCATGACTTGGATGATGGCTGATTCATGATTTTTGGCTTGTCTATGCGTGGCAAGGCCGCATTGACGACTTTACAACTTTGGGCATTTCTAGGGGAACCATAAGAGATGGGGCCGCCTTGCATGTATGCATGACTTGCATAACATGGTTGCATGACTCGGATGATGGTCGTCTCATGCATTCACGCATTGCATGATGCATTTGCATTCACTCCCTAGACACATCAAGGTTGTGGCCACCACATGATTATCGTGGTTGGCAGCTTGAGTATAGACATCGAAAATCTAGTTACTTTTACAAGGCACGTAGGATGTCCCTGGGTAAAAGTCCCTAAACCTTGTGGGCCAACAAGATGCTCCAACGTCGAGATCGAGTGAAAAAACATGAGCTCCTAAGTGCCGAATACTAGTAGGCCGCATCTCCTACCATGTCATGGTTGGTTGGAAAGGGGTGTGACCTTATGCACCCGGGTAGATGAGGTTATATGCTAGGTTGAGTTTGACCAGCTCGTGAAATGGGTCCGTTATTGGTGAGCCAGGGGGGATTGACATACCATTGATGAGGTGGATAGTGATGTCTATTCCACTCGTTGTGTCATGTGCGCGATGGGGTGGCAGGCCAGGGTCAAAGTGTACTAAACCCCAATGATTCCAGATGAGAATCGTACTGAGATGTAGATTAGACATCAGGATTTGTATATTGCATTGCATCTTCGGCATATGACATTTGACCCAGTATGTCTTTGCATAAGGCTAATGGTGGTTATGGACTTGTCAGGATTTGCGTATTGCATTGCATCCTCAGCATATGACATTTGACCTAGTATGTCTTTGCATCGCATAGCCTGGATGAGTCTGATGGTATTTATAGACTTGCCAATTTGGCCTCCATCTTTTCGCTTACTCTGACATTTGTATTCTTGACACATGCATTACGCGCACACGCATGTACTCTCCAAGCTTCGTAGTAAGCTTATACATATTCGTTACGTACAGGTTATGCTAGACCGTAGCAGCATTGAGGCAGAAGCATGTGCCCAATCTCTTGGAGTTTTGTTTTATAATATATTTCTCTTTCAACACTGAACTCAAAATTATATTAGCGGATACGTGGTGATGATATTTTGTAGCTTGGGTACACTTGTGGTTATGCTTCTTTACCAAAAAAAATCACTCTAAAAATCCTCCTTGTAGGATCATAGGATTGGAACTTGCTGCATGGGAGTTGGGAGCCGAGAATTGGGCACTACGGAGGCTGTCAACACCGAATTCGGCGACCGAAAATTTTGTAAGTCCGGTTCTCAAGTTTGAGGCATGACAAACGTAGCACCACCGATTTAGGAATGTGGAACTCTGACCTGATCCTAATTGGGGGGATTGAAATACCATTGATGAGGTGGATAGTGATGTCTATTCCACTCGTTGTGTCATATGCGCGATGGGGCGGCAGGCCAGGGTCATTGTGTACTAGACCCCGATGATTCCAGATGAGAACCGTACTGAGATTGGGATTAGACATCAGGATTTACATATTGCATTGCATCCTCAGCAAATGACATTTGACCCAGTATGTCTTTGCATAAGGCTGATGGTGGTTATGGACTTGTTAGGATTTGCATATTGCATTGCATCCTCAGCATATGACATTTGGCCTAATATGTCTTTGCATCGCATAGCCTGGATGAGTCTAATGGTATTTATAGACTTGCCAATTTGGCCTCCATCTTTTCGCTTACTCTGACATTTGTATTCTTGGTACATGCATTACGCACACACGCATGTACTCTCTAAGCTTCGTAGTAAGCTTATACATATTCGTTATGTACAGGTTATGCTAGACCGTAGCAGCAATGAGGCAGAAGCATTTACCCAATCTTTTGGAGTTTTGTTATATCATATATTTCCCTTTTAACACTGAACTCAAAATTATATTAGCGGATACGTGGTGATGATGTTTTATGGCTTGGGTACACTTGTGGTTATGCTTCTTTACAAAAAAAAAAATCACCCTGAAAATCCTCCTTGTAGGATCATAGGATCGGAACTTGCTGCATGGGAGTTGGGAGCCGAGAATGGGGCACTACGGAGGCTGTCGGCACCGAATTCGGCAACCGAAAATTTTTAAGTCCGGTTCTCGAGTTTGGGGCATGACACCCATAGCACCACCGACTTAGGAATGTGGAACTCTGACATGATCCTAATTAGGTCGGCATCCTCCAAACTCAATCCAAAGAGATTGATCCTCTGAGAAGACTCCACATCGGGCAGAGCGACCAATCTAGTCGAAGGAAGATGTATCTTAACCTCCTGACCTCTCAGCATCGGAGAAAATGCGGGAAAGGGAGCATTCAACTAGGAATCCTCGGATGGAGGATTGGAATCGCCATGGAACACCCTTGACACTGACCACCTATGAGAAAGATTTGACATTTTGAGTAGAGTAAAAAATAAAAATGAGAAATGTGGCCGGAGAAAGGAAGCAAACATCGGAAAAGCAAAGAAATAAATGATTTTCAACTTACCGAAAATTGCCTACTTCGACAGAGAAGGAAGGCAGCAAGGGAAGATAGGAAGCAAATGGGAGGGAGCTTAGGTGCTCCACCCTCCCTTTATACAAGTGCCCTGGTTGAGGCATTAATGACTAGCAATTAATGTCAAGACCGGAAGAGATAAAACAATGCACACCGTAGACCATGTGGTAGTCCCCGGTTCGCGGATGAGTCCAAACATCAAGTCGAGGACAGGTGTCGCCCCATTACACGTTCATAAGTGAAGAGACACTACCACCGTACATGCTACCTTGAGCTACTTAACCATCATCAAAGGATCCACTTCAGTTCCCGCGCTCACCGCCTTTCCATCTTCTACCATAATGATGAGCACTTTAGACCTCCGACCACTTGCATACGAGCTCCTACACTCAAGCGAGATACCGCAATCCATTTACTTCCCGGACCTTTGAAAGACGCTCGGAAGTAGGGGGCTACTGTTATGGATAAAACTTGACTGACCAGGAGTGACCGATATAAGAGAGAACACAAAGCAATTCAAGGGAAGTAGGTTGGCTCCGACAACCGAGCATGACCTCTACGACAAGCCCGACACCTCACTATCGCAACCAACGAACAACTTCCGAGTACTAACCTGATCACGAACATGGATCTCGACCATAATCAATGATTCTACTCGGTCCGCATGACCTCGACCACCTCGCCTATGAGGTCAAACTCAGTCCTGGGAAACCGACTGTAGGACCTCGACCACCTCACCGATGAGGTCAGACTCAGTCCTGGAAAACTGACCATAGACCTTGACCACCTTGCCTATGAGATCAGACTCAGTCATCAACGCATAGCTCCTCAAAGGTCAACCACTTGGAGATGTTAAGATGGAATCTCCCCGAGATCCTCCCCCAAGATCTTGGGAAGATAAGGACGACATACCCGAAAGGAGATCCTTTCTATAATACGCACCTACCAGGTAGGGAAGACACCATCTACATAACCAGCATCATGCTACTATAAATAAGGACTTCACCTGTAATGAAAGGTACGCACAAACACCCTAACTCAACTAGACCCGAATCCCATATTCTAACTTAGGCATTGGAGGGTCCCTGCCATAGCCAGGGTCCCCATTGTCATCGTTCTTTCGCTGGATGTTTTTAGATGCATTCCGTGCAAATGAGCTTTTCAACGGTTCGTGTGTATCTCATTGATAAGTTTTGATGATAATTCCACCAGCCTCATCCTCTGAAATCAGGGAAGACACTTTAGCCGCTAAGGCTTCATCTATTAATAAAATCGGCTAGACTCATTCTACCTTAATGTAGTAATCAACTTGGCTAATTAATCATCGAAAAGTCATCAAATACGAGCTAATTAAAGACTCACAGGGAAAAGGCAATAAGCCAATGATAGTAGTTTGGATTCCAACCTTTCATGTCATCAAATGACTTTTTTCGTGCCGGAGGGGGCCAACTTTTCTTGTATGGCCTTTTTCATACCAGAGCCGATCAGGTGAGACCCCGGATCCACCGAGGTAGGTGGGACCCTGATCGTGGGGCCCACTATAATGTATGTGACTACATCCACGCCATACATTAAAAGCTTATTTTAGGGCATGATAAAAGAAATAAGCAGATCCAAATCTAAGGTGGACCATAATACAGGAAACATTTGTAATCGACCACCACCAATAAAAACTTACGGTGGAAGAGTTTTGGATCGAGCTGATATTTGTGTGGTCTCTTCATCCAGATATTTGTGGCCTTATCAACAGATTGGATGGCAAATAAACATTCCGGTGGCCCTCATAAATTTTTTAATGGTGGGGATTCAATCACTACCGTGTTTCCCGTGATATGGTCCACATAAGACTTGGATTGCTCTATTGTTGGGATCATGCCTTAAATTTGTTCTTTTCGAAACGGTTGAACGGTGTGGATTTTAGAACATACATCACTGTGGCCCACCTCGGTGGATCCGGGTCTAACCTAATCCGCTCCCTTTTCATGCGAGCTTTCTCATGGCTTAGATTCTGGCTCACGACACATAAACTACGGGCCTACTTATTGATCGGCTCGGATCTTGCACAAACTTTCTACGTTGACACGTGTAATGTGCGCACGCGCATCACGCGGTTATCTTCCAGCGAACAAATTACCTTTCCGAAAAAATCCCCACTTTCGTTTGAGGATTAGGTGCGGCACCAGCTCGACCCAACACAGTGCAGCCCTTTACGTAGGGCCTACTTTGATATATGAATTTTATATCTACATCGTCTATCCGTTTTTACAGAACATTTTAAGATAGTATATGAAAAATGAAACATATACAATTCTCAGGTGGATCATGCTACAGGAAAAAGTGGTGAATGACCATTAATGGCCAGATAAGTTTTGGATAAGATGATATACGTTTTTCATCTTTATCCAGATTTACCCGATATTATGAAAATTTTGGATAGCAAATAAACATTACGTGAACGTTAAAATTCTTCCTAAGAAGTTTTTTATTGTAAGGCGTGAACGATAAAATGCTTTCTAAGAAGTTTTTAATGGTAAGGCATTCATTCCTCTGTTACCTACAGTGGTCCAATTAAGATTAGTATATTCTTAATATTTTTTTTCATTTACTGTCTTAGAATGATCTGTAAAAACGTATGAACGGAGTGGATACAGAATATATACATCAAGGTAGGCCCCACTCTAAGAGCCGCACCGTCTTGGGTGAGACCGAAGCCGCACCTAATCCGACCTTGGGACGGTCCACTGCGGAGAGACAGGACGATAACACGCGTCCGTTTCTCTTCACACCTCAAGGTGTCGTACAATAATTTAGTATGTCTTGCTATTTTCTGCGCTGGACTGGAGCAGTTAGATCTAGTGTCACGTTGTATGATCCAAACCATTCATGTGATGGGCCTTGCTTGAAAATTTTAGATGGCAAATAAACATTGCGTGAACGTTAAAATACTTCCTAAGAAGTTTTTAACGGTAAGGCATTCATTCCTTACTGTTACCTATAGTGGTCCACCTAAGATTAGTATCTTCTTAATATTTTTTCATTTACTGTCTTAAAATACATGTAAAAACGTACGGGCGGAGTGGATATAGAATATACCATCAAGATAGGCCCCACTCTAAGGGCCGCACCGTCTTGGGTGGGGCCGGGGCCGCACCCAATCCGACCTTGGGATGGTCAACTGCACAGAGACAGAGAGAGAGAGGACGATAACACGCGTCCGTTTCTCTTCACACCTCGAGGTGTCGTACATTACATTAGTATGTCTTGCTATTTTCTGCGCTGGACTGGAGCCGTTGGATCGAGTGTCACGTTGCATGATCCAAGCCATTCATGTGATGGGCCTTACTTGGATGGATGCTACAAAAATAATAAATTCAGAACTGGAACATTCTTTCAATGTTCCACTAAACAATTATTAATGGAGGCTGTCCATACCAAAGGTGAAAGAATCAAAACATCAAAGGTTATAAATATTCAATCTTATATTTTTTACTTAAGAATTCTCATACGACCTAATGTCTATCGAATGAACGGTTTGGATTAGTGAAACATGATAAAGATTAAACAGCTACGTCCGGAACTAACAATGCAATGCCTAGTAGTGGTAGGAGAAAATTTTCTCGATACTCTGATAGATTGGGATTGTTGGAGTGCGATTGCTGATAAAGAGGGATTAAGAAATCTGCCACAGACCTGCCCCATCGGAGCTAGGGACGCTCTTGCATCTAATGCAACTGACATTTAATGCTGTGTATTTTAATGCAATTAAGTCTATTACTTAGTGTGGTGCACTTGTGCGTTAGATCTGCCTCATTTTTGTGATCATGCATTAAAATAATTTGAAAAAAGGGATTGACGGTTTGGATGCACAGATAAATCACGGTGGTCTCGCCCACAGACCTGCCCGTTCGGACCTAGGCACGGGCGGGACTGGTACGCAATCCGCGTCCTCCGCGTCCGTTTTGTTAACTTAAACGGGGAGCGTATTGGGTGAGACCTTGGCCTCACCAGGACGGATCGGCACGGAAGCGGATTGCCTAAAGAGTAAACTCTGTAAGGTAAACCATGATTTATATATTTTATCCACTCCGTCCATCCATTTTATCAGATAATTTTAGAGCTTGAACACAAAAATTAATTATATCCAGAACTCAAATGGATCACACCAAAGAAAACAGTATGAATTGAACTTCTACGGTTGCAAAATTCTTAGGGGTCACGGAAGTTTTGGATTAAGCTTATATTTGTGTTTTCCCTTCATCTATGTCTATCTGTATGATCTTATGAACAGGTTTGATGCCAAACAAACATCACTTTAGGGCATAGTAAGGTTTCGACAGCGGAAATCAGTATTACCATTGCTTCCTGTGTGATATGATCCACTTGATATTTGGATAAGCCTCAATTTTGAGCTCAACCTCTTAAATTAGCTAGAAAAAAGGGATGGACTCTGTAGGCTCAACTGTGTTTACTCAGTACGATGAGAAGGTATTAAGGGGGTGTTTGGCGCATGGTATTGGGAAGGATTAGATGAGATCCGATTACAAAAACATAATTATTGCATATGGCAGGGATTGTCCTGATGGGGTAAGCTTAATTCGATGCTATGTTTGTAATATGGTGATACAGTGAATGAATATACTCACTATCATTTGAAACTATTGGAAATAACATATATGTATTATATCTAAATTGTTCATTTGTCTTATAACCTCATTTTATGGCATGGGCCTAAAAATGAGGCAGATCCAAAACTTATGTAGCCCCGAAGAAGTTTTCAACGATAGGTATTCAATCCCCACTGCTTTCTATGGTAGGGTCCACTTGAGCTTTAGATCAACCTGATTTATTTGCCCATGCTCTAAAATGATCTCGAAAAATGGGTGGACGGTATGGATACAGCCCACACATTATGGTAGGACCTACACAACTTGTTAACATCGAGGGCCCGTTTGGACGAAGGGATTAAAAGGTAGTAGGCTGTAGCGGATGGGATTCGCCCGTCCACTCCAACCTTGTACGGCCGATGGACTGTTTGGCAGGGCGAGGAGATAAGGTGGATGTCAGTCATCCGATCTTTTGCTGGATTCGGTGACGGATTGTCTTCTCTCTCTCTCTCTCTCTCTCTCTCTCTCTCTCTCTCTCTCTCTCTCTCTACAATGCGCCTCGAGCCCAATCTCAATCGGAAACGGATTGGCTACTCCCCCTGACACCGGCCAATGGCTGGTGGTCGGTGCTCTGTGGGCGCTGCCTCCATGATGTATATGTTTCATCCATACTGTCCATCTATGTTTACAGAACATTTTACAATATAAGACCAAAAATGAGATATATTCCAATCTCCAGTGGACCACATTACACGAAACAGTGTTGAATAAGTGTCGACCATTAAAAACATTTTGTAGGCCATAAAAGCTTTGGATCAAGCTGATTTTTGTTTTTTCCCTTCATCTGGGCCTGTATGACCTAATCAACAGATTGGATATCAAATAAACAGTACAGTGGGCCTTAGGAGGATTTTAATGGTGGATATCTAATCACTATTGTTTTCGTGTGGTGTGGACTACATGAGACTTATATACCTTTAATTTTTGGGATAAAGAATTAAAATTATCTTAAAAATGGATGAACGGAATGGATGAAACATATACATCATGGTAGGGCCCACAGAGCACCGACCACCAGCCACGGGGCTGGCGTCAAGGGGAGTAGCCAATCCGTTTCCATCTCAATCCCATCCGCAGTCCATCGTATGGACGGAGAGGATGGGATGGAAGAGGGTTGAATGGCGGGAGTGGTGGCGGGAGGTAATTTTCACGCGTTGAATTTTGTTATATATTCTCTTCTTTAATGAAGATGGCCATTACAGCCACCAACATTGCCATCGTTGCTAACAAGGTACATCTTCTTCCTTCCTCCGGCATGCAATGTTGTTCATACTCTTGAATCCTACATGCATGTCATCCCACCTGGCTATGGGAGGGCCTTAGCCTTCCGAGATACATGTCCGATTTGATAGGGTTCTGTCATGGCTTCCATTACGACTGTTTGAGCTTCAAAGACGCTCTGAGAAAAACATGTCAGTGGGATTTCTTTTGTTTACAGAGGTGGTGGGTTATAGATTTTACGGTTTTTTTGTTAATTTAAAGTCAATTTTGACATCCTCATAGTGTGTTTGGAGTTCAAAGATGTTGTGGCAGTTGATGGTTTTGATTTATCGTAATTAATTTGGGAAATGATATCTGGATTTTGGGGGTTTTTGTGAAATATTATTCATACTGTTCATAAGATCTGTAGAAATCCCCCATATTCTGGATTTTCACCATTTTTGGCTTAATCACCTAGTCAATTTTGGGCATCAGATCACCCGACTGTTTGTGCTTCAAAGAATTTGCATTCAATTGAATGCTTTGATTTTATGGAATTCATTTGCTCATTGGTTTGTGGATGTTGGGAGATTTATTATATCTGACTTCAGAGACGCTGTATTCATTTGATTTGTTGGATGCATAATTATTTTTCGCGTAATGGTTTATGGATCTTGGGGGTGTCAGTGAAATTTGATTTCTACTGTTAGTTGTTAGTTAGAAAATGGGTAAAACTGGATTTTCTTATATTTTCAGTTAATATGAAATCTGACACTTTTCATTTCTCACTGACCTATTGCTCTTATTTCCAACTATGGGGTCCTCTCTGATTGTTGGATTCCAATATCTATATACAGTTCATCTGACAGTATTCGATTCCAATAGATATACACAGTTGGATACCTTCATACTACTGCAACTATAGTGATATTGTATAGCTAATGCTATAAATAATTTTTGGGAAAACTATTGGTTACTCGCAGTGAGGTCATTGATCTGCAGGTTGTGGATTAGTTAAAGATCGCTGGTATGGTCCATTTTATCCATCTACTTTACTGTTTTCCTCTCTCATTCATAGCAATTTCCTATCATGGCTTGAAACTGTTAGAAGTTTTGCTTTGATAATTATTAACCTTCTACAATTTTTTGAAATGTGTTATTGTTATGGAACATGATACAGTGGCATGTAATTGTTTTTTATTTGTATGACACAGATGTTTGTTAGGCTGTTTGCTTCAATGCATGCACTGTGGCAAAAATATTGATTTAAAAAAATATATATTTTAATAATAAAATAATATATAATATAAAAAGTTGTTTTGAAAAAACACTTTTCTGCGGGTTTTTTAGGAATAGTCCCACATGGAAAAGAGAAGAGAAAAACTTGTGGTTTATATGAAAGATGTGAAGTATTATAATATTTACCTACCTAGTCTGTGGACTATGGACCTTGCGTATTCCAGTGCGTAACCCGCGCTCAGGCTCGGTCTCAGTCTCGGTCTCGGGCACGGGCTCGGTGCGAGGGCGTGGGTATGTGAGGCAGTGTGGCTGTAGAGGCGTTAGTGACGCACTTTGCACTTCGCATATCCGCATCGTGTCGTAGAGGGTCGCTCCTACGCAACCTTGAGCGAACCGGAGCAAGACGTGTGCGAGTCGCGGTGCGACTAAGTGGCTATGGCAGGTGGCTGGTTAGCAGAGAGACTAAAGGACTGGGAGAGAAATCTCTCTGTATAAATAGAGGGACTGAAAAGAGTTGTTGCAGCAGAAACTGTAACAGCTGAGCCATTAGTGCAGGGTCCAGCTGTAACTGCTGCATGGCTAGCCTACAGCTAGAAAACGGCTAGCTGTTGTCTCACAATAGTCAGCATGCAGCAGCTTAATGGTCCATGTACAATAGTCAGAAAACGGCTATAAAACGGCTAGTTTTCCAATAACCAGAAATGACTTAATGGAATTTAAGTCTCTTGACCATAACCCCCTAGCCACCATATCCTATAAAAGGAGGACCTGGATGGGTTTCCAAACCATCTTAACTCACTCCAGCAAACCCATACGAACTGAGACAGCCAGCCCCTCTCCACTCATATATTCTAGTGTTTCCAGCAACATAGCAAGGCTTAAACTTTAGCTTGAAGAACAGACCAGCGGTGTGGTCTAGAACGGTTCAACTGAACCAGTAGCTGAAGATTTGAACTGACCTGTGCAGAAGTTTTTCTCTTCTTTTCTTCTTCTTTTGGGATTTTTTCCTTTATACTGTAATACTGCCAGAAAGTATGTAATTGAGTTCCATTTGGTGGGCCTTCGTGTTAGCTAAACGCAGACCCACACCAGGCTTATCGTATCCTATAAGCTATTTGCCTGTAACCTACCAGCATACTCAATTCACTTGAGTAGGGGTAAATAATGCTTTAAGGACAGCGTTTCAGACGTGCTTCAGCCTGTCCTGATTTCTGATTATTTTGCCTTTTCGGTTTCCACATTATACAGAAATACATTAATCTGTATAATTTCTAACAATCTTAAAGCGTTATTTTACTGATAGAAGCCGATAATGTTTCATCCATCGAGTTGATGAATCAAGACTTGATACATCTCGATCGGTTCGATAGAACCAATTTTACAAGATGGCAAGACAAGTTGAAATTTCTCCTGACGGCGCTGAAGATCTATTACATATTAGATCGAAATTTGCAAGCACTACCTGAAGCATCTGACAACGACACACCTGAACAGGTAGCTGCCTGCACCAAAAGAGCCGAAGGCGAACTCTTGTGTCGAGGACACATTCTGAACTAGGGGTGCACACGGTTCGGTTTGGTCCGGTTCTGGGGTGAAATCGGAACCGAACCGTTCCTAACGGTTCTAGGAAATTCAGAACCGGAACCGGACCATTGGCACCCTAGAACCGAACCGGAACCGAACCGTTAAAACCGGTTCAGTTCTGGATCGGTTCCACGGTTATGGGCTTTTTATAATCTAGTCCAATTGCAAGCCCATGTCCATCCATGTTGTGGTCCATTTGATGAATGGTTTAGATTTTGTATAAGGTGTGTAAAAATACATTTACGAAAATAATTATTCTAAAGAAAATAATTATAAGGTATGCTAAAATACATCGGTTTGGTTCTATGGTTCGGTTCAACGGTTCGGTTCTATGGATCGGATCCATGGTTTGGTTCTACGGATCGGTTCACGGTTCGGTTCGGTTCTACATACCCCCAAACTGAGAACCGAACCGTTGTCACCGGTTCTTGGATTTTTGGAACCGGAACCGGTGCACTCTAGAACCGGACCAAACCGGACCATTTGGTCGGTTCCGGTCCGGTTTCACGGTTCTACCGGTTAAATGTGCACCCCTATTCTAAACGCTCTCTCCGACCGCCTGTATGATCTGTACCAACAACGTCATCAGCAAAGGAGATCTGGGCCGCTCTGTAATTCAAATACAAGGCTGAAGAAGAAGATACCAACAAGTTTTTCATCGCCAGGTATTTTGACTTCAGCATGGTAGATAATAAACCGCTGCTGCCTCAAATCCAAGAATTGCAGCTAATAGTAAACAAAATCAAAGCGATAAAAATCGATCTTCCTGAATCATTCCAAGTCGGGGCTATAATCGCCAAATTGCCACCGATGTGGAAAGACTATAGAAAGAAGTTGCTGCATAAAATCGAGGACTACACACTGGAACAAATCCAGAAACACCTCAGGATTGAGGAAGAATCTCATAACTGCGATAGAAAAAATGATAACGGGAATACCTCGTCCAAGGTACATGCTGTAGAAAACACTATAACAAACATCCCGAGAAGGACGATTCCCTGAAACCTAATAAACGAAAATTCAAGAAGAACACTCAAAAGAAGAATGAAAAGTTCAAGGGCCCATGCCATGTCTGTAGAAAAACCGGGCACTATGCTCGAGTATACCGCTATCGCAAATCTAAAAAAGAGGCAAGTGTAGTAGAAGAAGGCGATACCGTGGCTATGATCACTGAGGTGAATGCCATCCAAGGCAAAGTTCCAGGTTTGTAACAACCTGTCCAACCAGTACAGTGTCCTGGGGCGTCCACGTAGGATTTTTCGCGGGACCGATCATTTAAAACATACGCGGTGGGGGTACTATAGGCTAATTAACCTAGGATTAGCCCATTTGAATGAACCAGACAGGCCATGACAAGACCAAGTGTGGGCCGCCAAGCCGGATGACCATTTACACTGAGTAATAGCCCGTACGGGCTATACCGTGACGGGGGAAGGTCAGAAAAATAAAAAAAAATTAAGGAACCATAAAGCTCACTGGGCTTGTGGACCATCGCGGACCGCGGACCCAGCGGACACCCAGAAGTGGGATCTGGCACTGACTAAATGCACCCCACCAATGTCAGGACCGAAATCTGGCGCTTGCAAATGAAACCGAGATACCAGGCTATCCAACCATCGGATCTCTTCCATATTTACGATGGAGGTCTAATGGATTTTTCTACACCCATCCACCAACTCTGGGACCCGATCGTGGAACGGTGACAGTCGACCACAAATCAGACTCGTTTTACCAAACCCCAAACCCGATCGTACCCAAAATTTGCATGGCTCTTCATCGGGCCATGAAGCATCTATCCTAAAAATTTCATAGCCAGAGGGCCACCAGAACCACTCCAATCACCAGAATAGACCCCTCAAGGTTGTTTAAAAATCAGAACCGTTTACTCAAACCTCGTAACCATCCATCTGTTTGTTCTCAAATTTTACATGGGCCCTAATCGGGCCACAGGGTGCTTACCTACCAAATTTGGTGGCCAAAGGAGTATTAGGGCCACACCAACCCCAAAAGTGAGTTCTAGTAGGCTATTTTGAAAATTTGAGGAAACTTAAGGCCAAAGGGCCCAAGTCTAGGGAATAAACCCTAGCTCCCATAACACTCTCAATTCCTACAACCACCAAGGGAGAAAGAGAGTAAAGGAGAGTGAAGGGAAGAAAGAGAGAAAGGGAGGGAGATTCAAGGTGGACCCTAAATCGAAGTGGGGCCCAAGAGAGTCAACCCTTCCGACTCCCTACCTCTCTTACAAGCAGAAACTCTCCTCTTTGACTTCAACAACCGCCCGTGGGTTGCCTAGGTAAGATATTCACCCATTCTTCTTGGAATCCATGTAGTAGATGGGATTGGCTTGGAATTCTAACATGCAAGAGCTTGTTCTAGGGATTCCGGCCGATCGACCCAAAAAGCCCTCTTTCCTATGGCGTTTTCCGAATCTCCAACAAACTGTAGGTGCAAACTCTTACTCCTAGGTGGTCTAGCACCAATTTCATTATGAGATGAATGATTTTGATTGCTTGGTTGATGCATTTAGAGAATATAGAGAAAACCTAGGAATTTATATTTATTTAGAGTGGTATGGAATTGTATGTTTTATTTGATTTCCTCACATGATGTTGTTCTTGCTCCTTACATGTGTAACGCCCTGAAATTCGAGGGTCGAGCATAACTCAGCTCCCGAGTTCCAAAACATCACTTATGCAACATAATTAATGAATGATGTATGTTGACTGTGTTAGCACATAAACATGGGATAGATTAAGCCAAAACACAGATATGATTCAGGGATAAGTGAATAAAGCAAGCGGAAGACTTATAGTAAAATATGTGTACAAGTGTAAGTCCCTGAATTACATATACAACCAGATCGTGTAAAAGTGTTATTTATCAAAATTATAAGTACAAGTTACATCATTTCAGTTCCCAAAATAGTAATCCCATAGATCCCGCGCAACAGACCGAGGCTCGCTAGAACCCGTGGCTCGCTAGAACCCGTCTGAAAACTGCATATAGGAGAAGGCAGCCTCGTCGTCATCCAGCTCCCGCTCTGCCTCAGACGTCGCATCCACATCTGCAACATCAGGGCCTAAGACAGAGTCTGGTGGGTGTGTAACACCGCCCCAGAAACGTGGGAGTGAGTGATCAACTCAGTGGAACAATAAGGCACTGGTTAACATGTTATCAGTTCAATCAAACAGTAATGATAAAGCAGAACAATTAAATAAATCCTAAGTACTCTTGTTAATGCAAGGATGAATGCAATATGATGCGTGCCCTCACACGTACACCCTCAGCGTCTTCATCTTACGTTACGCATGACATCGCCTCAAAGTGCGCCACATCTACAAAGCACATGCAAATGCGGTGCATGGATATGATTACCAAGTTGTTATTAGTCCGTTTCACACAACAGGATTGGGAAGCTAAGATACCTTCCTCATATCACCATCCAAACAGTGATCCATACTAGGGTCGTCAATCCTAGATATCTCATACGATCATATAGTTGAGGTCGTAGCAAAGGGCTCGTCACCAATCAATGCACGCCTTTCATGCCTTTACTAACACGATCGGCTCGTCACCTCCTTGCGGTATCCGGTATGCTCGAGGTCACTACAAAGGGCTCGTCACCAATCAATGTAGGCCGACAAAGACGAATATGGTGTCCCATACCACCATAATCGGCTCACGAGATTAAGTTGCTCACCGGTCACTACGGGAGGCTCGTCACCCCAGCGTAGGCCGACGCTCGACCACGGTGTCCCATACCACCATGTCCGGCTCATGAGTCTTAGCGGATCTTGTACAATGGTTATTAGGATTTCACTGGTAAGTTCGGTACCCTAGATTCAAGCAGTAGCGTCCATACATGGTTAACATACACTGGACAATCGGGTTAGTTGACGAACTCGACTAGCACGAGCGCACGTTGAATTGAACGACATGGAGTGCGCAAACACTCCGCGTGGTCGAACCACTGCCGACAACTCTAATACGACTCGGGTTCGTCTAATGCGTCTCACGTGGCGAAAGCAATCTCAACCACGACTATAGGGTCAATTACCGATTTCCTGGACTAAGGCATAGTCCCAAATACATTACACTACTACAGATATTCATATGGAATGTAAAACAGTAATGGAACAACCACTCAAATCATGGTGCATACACATCTGAAGAATATCAACTTAACATAAATGTAAGCATAGGAATGCTTGAATTTAAATAACTTGGAATGTAAATGCATAAAGGAAATCATGCGCATCCATAGAAGTATTGAGAACCACTTCTCAACGCCTGCATTTAGTGTAATCAGTTACACGTAGATCATTCATGCATTTCTACAAACACTTAGCATTCATGGAACAACATACATGACGTATGTTGGAATACATGCACTTAGACATTTCCTTTTCCCAAGGAGTTGTCATACATGCATCCAGCATACATACATGACAATTAATCATGGCAAACATAAGTGCGTATTTTATACGTATACGGTACTTTATAAATACACTTAGAATACACAAATCTCAACATATCACATGCATATCAGGAAAGCAACGCAAACATAACATTTGACATGTGAAATCTCATCCATAACAAGAATAAATCACTAACTGGGATTGAAAGCCTTGAAAACCATAACCTATACACTTAAAGTCCTCACCTTAAGCGAAGAAAGAACCGCCGAACTGATTTAGACGAGTTGTCTTCGTCAACGGCGCAAGAATACCCTAAAATAAGGATAGAAATGAGATACAACAACACCAAGTCTAATCTAAGCTCTAACACAGATTAGGGTTAGTTTAACTTACCCCGAAGGAACTCAGAATCGTCAGAGGAACGATTCAAAGTAAATGTTCAAAGGTGAAGAAGAACAAGGAAGAATCAAGATGAATCACCAACAAATCTCTCTCACTAACTCTCTCTTTTCCACTCTCTCTCCAAGCTAGGGTTAGAGAAATTCGTATGGAAATGAGAGCTAGGGTTTAAAGACTATATATAGACCTTAAAATAATGAAAATAACCCCAGGGTCAAGGTATACTTAGGTTATAACCAAAGTACGCCTTTCTCGATCCAACGAAGCACTTCTGGTGGGCCTATAACCACGAAAGGTCGGACTTAAGCTCACTGACCATGGATCTAGGTCAGGCTGAGTTTTCGTACCGACCGGCTCTTCAGATCAGCCGTGGCGGACCACACTCAATTCAACGGTCACGGAATCTCGATCAGGTCCACAAGCACTAGGATATGCCTGGGCCAACTATCCTGATCAGAGGGTGAAATTGGGTTAGAATCCAACGGTCATATAGCTTAAAATCGTCGCGCAAGCGACACGACTCAGATTTCATAAAAAGCTTATTAAATTCCAACCGTTCTCACACTCTTCACTCCGAACTCAACCAAATCGACCCAGAACATCAGATCGACTTGATTTTCGAGGTGAAGATCAAGCCCAACACGGTGACCGCAACAGCCTAAGATCATCGCCATCGGACTTTTGACGCACGGTCTAGGTCCGATCCAGATCTTTCAAAAATTCTCCAGAACAACTGGATTTAGCGATGGATCCCAGATTTCAGAGTAACGTAGCGCTCACTAATCTGCACGTTTAGAGCCATGCAGATACAATTTAAAGTGATTGATGCGAATTTCACAAGCAATCAAGTAAAACGCTAATTACCCCAAAACAACTACTTAAGGAAAGATTAGCACAGAAATTCCAAGGTCGTTACAACATGACTTGGTGCAAATTTGATGATCATTGTTGATGTCTTATTGGATTTGCTCATATGATGATGCCCTATAGCATGCGTGCCTTATTAATTTCTGTGTAATTTATTTCCATGAGTTGTAGGAAGTGACCAACTTCCTCACCAACACACACAACACACATGCACCATTGCTCATTGTAATGACCCGAAAAATTTTGTGCCAAGACTCGAGTAACTACCTTTATTTTTCTTAGAAGCTAATTGTGGGGTAATTAGCGTTAAACTCGATTGCTTGTGAAATTAGCATCAATCATTTTAAATTTGATCTGCATGACTCAAAACTTGTAAATTAGTTAGCGCTATGTTATTCTGAAATCTGAGATTCATCGCTAAATCCAGTTGCTCTTGGAAATTTTTAGAAACTTTAGATCGGACCTGGACCGCGCGTCGTAAGTCCGATAGCGATGATCTTAGGCTGTTTTGGTCACCATGTTGGACTTGGCCATCACCTCAAAAATCAAGTCCATATGATGTTCTGGGTCGATTTGATTGAGTCCGGAGTGAAGAGTATGAGAACGGTGAGAAATTAAATGTGCTTTTATGAAATCTGAGTCATGTCGCTTACGCGACGATTTTAAGTAATCTAACCGTTGGATTTTGACCCAATTTCATCCTCGGATCAGGGAAGATGGCCTAGGCATATCATAGTGCTTGTGGACCTGATCGAGATTCGGTGACCGTTGAATTGTGTGTGGTCCGTCACGGTTGATCTGTAAATCCGATCGGTACGAAAACTCAGTCTGACCTAGATCCATGGTCAATGAGCTTAAGTCCGACCGCACGTGGAAAAATGCCCATCGAAAGTGCTCCGTTGGATCGAGAGAGGCCTGTTTTGGTTATAACCTAAGTATACCTTGGCCCTGGGGTTATTTTCATCAATGTTAGGCCTATATATAGACCTTAAAACCCTAACTCTCTTTTCCATATGAATTTTCTAACCCTAGCTAAGAAAGAGAGAAAAAGAGAGAGAGAAAGTGAGAGAGAAGTTGGTGAATCATCTTAGATTCTTTCCTATTACTCTACATCCTTAAACCACCACTTTTGAATTGTTGTTCCATTACTGTTTTAAATTCAATATGAATATTTGTTGTAGTGGAATATGTTTGGGACTATGAATAGTTTAGGAAATCAGTAACCGGCCTTGAGTTCGTGGCTGAGGTTGCTTTCGCCATGAAGGACGTGATTTGACGAACCCGAGTTGTATTAGAGTTGTCGGCAGTGGTTTGGCCACACGGAGTGTTTGCGCACTCTATGTCGTTCAACCCAACGTGCACTCGTGTTAATCGAGTTCGTCAAGTAATCCGATTGTCCGATGTATGTTCACCATGACGCTATTATTTGAATCTAGGGTACCAAACTTACCAGTGCAAATTCTGTTAACCATTGTACCTTGATCCACTAAGACTCATGAGCCGGACATGGTGGTATGGGACACCGTGGTCGAGCTGTCGGCCTACGCTGGGGTGACGAGCCTCCCCGTAATGACCAGTGAGCAACCAAACTCGTGATCCAATTATGGTGGTATGGGACACTATATTCGTGTTGTCGGCCTACATTGATTAGTGACAAGCCCTTTGTAGTGACCTCGAGCATACCTGGATACCGCATAGAGGTGACGAGCCTTATTGTAGTAACGAAGGTATGATAGGCGTGCATTGATTAGTGACGAGCCCTTTGCAGCGACCTAAAATCCTATGATCGTATGAGATGATCTAGGACTGACGACCTTAGAATGGATCACTGTTTGGACGTTGATATGAGGAAGGTACCTTAGCTTCCCAATCCTGCTGTATGAAAAGGACTAATAACAACTTGGTAATCATGTTCATGCACCGCATTTGTATGTGCCTGGAAGAGGTGGAGCACTTTGAGGTGATGTCATGCGTAACGTAAGATGAAGATGCTGAAGGTGTATGCGCAAGGGCACGCATCATTCTACATACATTCTTGCACTAACAAGAGTACTTAGGACATGTTTGATTGTTCTTCTTTATCATTACTGCTTGATTGAATTGATAACATGTTAACCTTTGCTTTATTGTTCCACTGAGTTGATCACTCACTCCTACGTTCTGGGGCAGTGTTAAACACCCACCAGACTCTGTCTTAGTTACAGATATTGATGCGACCCTTAAGGCAGAGCAGGAGTTTGAGGATGATGAGGCTACATTTTCTTTCATGCAGTTTTCAGGCGGGTTCTAGTGAGCCTTGTTCTTATGCGTGGGATTCTAGGATTTCTTTTTGGGAATAGATGATGTCATTTGATACTTGTAATTTTGATAGTAACACTTGTAATGTGACTTGGTATGTATATGCATTTCAGGGATTTGCACATGTACACATATATTTCTTTAGGTCTTCCGCTTGCGTTTTTCACTTATCCCTGAATTATGTTTGCAGTTTGGCTTAATCTATTCCATGTTTTATGTACTCTTACAGACAACATACATCCATCATTCAATATGTTGCATAAGTGATGTTTTGAAACTCGGGAGATGAGTTATGCTCGGCCCCCGAATTTCAGGGCGTTACACTCATAAATTGTGTTAGCTTGCTTATTAGGAGAATCTGAATTATATATTGAGGTGTGAGAACATGATGATGATTTTGCTAGTTTATAACCCTGTCCGTTGACATGTTGTGGACCACCATCCAAACCCTAGCGTTGGTCAAGAAAATAAGGAGAGTTAAGGCAGTCCCGTTGGTATGACCGCCTTGAGGCTAAACCCATGAATTTGGGCGAGTGTATGTAGGCGACAGTATTTAGACTACATGGGTTGCTTGCATCCGATGTCGTTCCGCTATGCACTTGCCTGGATTCGTGCGGTCTAGCCTACTGTCTGACCAATGATTGTTAACCCTGTTTGCTCACACTTGTATGGAACCTTGGACACCCTACAACCGTTGTAGCTCATCAATAACCCACTTGGAATTAGTCCACAGCCTCGTGAGCCGAGCATGGTGGAATGGGACACTATATCTGAGTTGTCGGCCTACGCTGGGGTACCGCGCCTCCTCATAGTGACCGCGAGCGATCCCTTTCCCTTGGCACTCCTCTTGTGCTTGAAGTCGGGGATGAGGAACCCGACGGGACCACGGACCGCGGGGCCTCGGCCTCACACATTGGGGGGGTCTTGGCCTCGCACCCAGATTAGGGCATTAATACGCGGGGTGTGCCAAATTTCCCAATCGGCTGGATGAATAGACCTAACTAATAATTCAGTTAACACGATCGCATTGCATCGCACTAGTTAGGATGGCGACTCGGCAGTCGAGGTCGTACTGAGGGAGTGTTGTCATTTGCGATCGTTAGATAGCATCGCTCGAGGGAACATTGTGGTGAGGGCATGCATCATGTCATGCTGCATACATGCGCATTAATAAGATTACTTAGACGTATGTGATTGTCTGCTTTTCATTAAGATCATATTATAATTGATGTCTATGATAACTTAAGGTTAATAGCACCCACTGAGTTGATCACTCACTCCCACTCTGGGACGGTATTTTAAAACACCAACCAGACCCATTCATAGATGCAGGTGACTCGGGACTGGAGGAGCCTGGCGAGGTGAGCTTGGACGAGGAGGACGAGCTATCATACTTCCAGCTGATGGAGGGCTCTATGCCCGCTTGAGGGGCGGGATTGGATGGCTGGGCAATGGGCCCAGCCTCATTCTTTTTGGACATAATATTCTTTTGTTGTTTTGGTTGGGCAACGCCTTGTGCGATCCATTCATATTTTGGACCTGTATATATATATGACAGACCTCTTTCATTTCAGCAGACTAGCGTGTTTATGTTTCATGATCAGAAAATTTCAGGCTGCGCAACTTAAACAGATTTAACGCATATTAATAAAATCTGTTAATAGTGACTCTCGGGAACTCGGGAGTTAAGCATATGCGCGACCCCGATTTTCAGGGTGTTACAAGATTGGTGGTATGATACTACCGCTACTATACATGTGTGCTACGACAAATCAGCCTTCAAAACCTATGAGGAATTAATCGATGGCCAAGAAGTCCAAATGGGTAATGATATCCGATCGAAGGTCGTCGGCAAAGGGATTATCGAACTGATATTCACCTCTGGAAAGAAAGTAATTTTAACTAATGTATTGCACGTCCCAGACATGAGGCGAAACTTAGTTTCTGGGGATCTTCTGGGAAAACCAGGCATACGGGTGGTGTATGAGTCAGGTAAACTGATTCTGTCCAAAAATGAAAATTTTGTCGGAAAGGGATATGCTTGTAATGGAATGGTTAAGTTTTCTCTGAATGAAAGTAGCACTTCTGCGTATATGGTTGAATCCGCTGGGCTGTGGCATGATAGACTAACCCATATAGGGTATAGTACCTTGAAGTTTATGGCTAGGAATGGTTTAATCTCATACACAGATAATGAAACCAAAAAATGTGAAGTGTGCATAAGATCCAAAATGATAAAGAAATCTTTTTCAAGTGTTGAAAGATCGTCTCAAATATTGGATCTTGTGCACAGTGATATCTGTGAGTTAAACGGCATTCTTACTCGTGGAGGTAAAAGGTACTTCATAACCTTTATAGATGATTGCTCTAGGCATGTGTATGTGTACCTATTAAAGAGTAAAGATGAAGCATTAAACATGTTTAAAATATATAAAACAGAAGTAGAAAATCAACTGAATAAGAAAATAAAAATTCTCCGTAGCGATAGAGGAGGAGAATACTTCTCCAATGAATTCGATAACTTCTGTGAAGAACATGGACTGGTACATCAATATATAGCGCCATATACACCTCAACAAAATGGTATAGCTGAAAGGAAGAATAGAACATTAGTAGAAATGGTCAACTCAATGTTGATAAAAGCAAAGTTGCCACTAAGTCTATGGGGAGAGGTACTGCTTGCAGCATGTCATATAATAAATAGAATTCCATCTAAAAAATATAAAATATCTCCATATGAAACATGAAAAGGTAAAAAACCTAACCTAAAATATCTAAAAGTGTGGGGGTGTCTTGCATATTGCAGAACCCCTGATCCAAAAAGAACTAAGTTAGGACCAAGAGCTATTAAGTGCGCCTTCGTAGGGTATGCACAAAATAGTAAAGCTTACAGACTTCTAGACATAGAGTCTAATACAATAATAGAATCAAGAGATGTTGAGTTCTTTGAGAACTCACTATCCTTAGAGTGAAAGGATAATGAAATCCAAACTCCTAATAGAGAACCAGATAGCACAGCTTCACAGATGGTGGAAGCTCCTATTGAGCCTCGTAGAAGTCAAAGGACAAGAATAGAGAAGAGTCTATGAGATGACTATATAGACTCACAACGTGTCATTTTTTATCTTGTAGAAGGAGATAGAGAAAATGTTATAAGAAAAATACATATAGTAATGACTATAGAAGATGATCCTAAAACATATAAAGAGGCCATATCTTCTAGAGACTCAGCTTTCTGGAAAGAAGCTATAAATAATGAAATAGAATCAATATTATCAAATCAAACATAGGAACTAGTTAACTTACCTCTAGGTTCTAGACCCATAGGTTGTAAATGAGTATTTAGGAAGAAATATCACACTGATGGGACTATCCAAACCTTTAAAGCTCGACTAGTAGCTAATTTAGACAAAAAGAATGAATAGATTACTTTGACACATACTCTACTGTAGCTAGGATAACATCCATTAAGATATTATTTGCGCTAGCTTCCATACATCATCTTCACATCCACCAAATGGATGTAAAGACTGCATTCCTGAATGGTAACCTCAACGAGGAAGTATACATAAAACAACCTGAAGGATTCGTTATACCAGGAAATGAAAACAAAGTATGTAAATTAGTCAAATCATTATATAGATTAAAACAAGCATCAAAATAGTGGCATGAGAAGTTTGATTCCAAAATACTATCTCATGGTTTCATGCATAATGTAGCAAACAAATGCATATATTCTAAAGTAGATTGTAGTTACATCATTATTATTTGTCTATATGTTGATGACATGTTAATAATAAGTAATAAAATGAAAGGTGTAACTGAAACAAAAGGATTTCTATCTTCCGTATTTAAAATGAAGGATCTTGGATAAGTTGATACCATTCTTGGTATCAAAGTTAAAAAACATTGTGGGGGTTATGTTTTGTGTCAATCTCATTATATTGAGAAGATACTAAACAAGTTTAATCATCTAAATATAAAAGAAGCAAAGATCCCATTTGATCCAAGTATCAAGCTAAAAGAAAATACTGGAAGAATAGTTGCACAATTAGAATATGCGAGTGCTATAGGAAGTCTTATGTATGTTATGCAATGCACTAAACCTGATATCGCATATGCTGTGAGTAAACTTAGTAGGTTTACTAGTAATCCCAATACTGAACACTATAATGCAATAAGTAGAGTCCTTGGTTACTTAAAAGCAACCAAAGACTTAGGACTATTCTATTCAGAGTTTCCTGCCGTATTGGAAGGATATACCGATGCGAGCTGGATATCGAGTGCAGGGGACAACAAGTCTACTACAGGGTGGGTATTCACCTTAGGAGGTGCAGCTGTATCTTGGGGATCCAAGAAACAGTCTTGCATAACGCATTCGACTATGGAGTCTGAATTTATAGCCCTGGCTGCAACAGGCAAAGAGGCTGAGTGGCTAAGGGATCTTCTATTAGAAATTCATTTCTGTGTAAAGCCTATATCGACTGTGTTACTACATTGTGATAGTGAAGCCACATTAGCTAAAGCCTATAGCGGGACTTATAATGATAAGTCTAGACATATTAGTCTTCGACATGATTATGTCAGACAATTGATTCGAGATGGAATCATTGCTATTTCTTATGTGAAATTAAGCAATAACCTGGCAGATCCTCTCACTAAACCTCTACCGAGAGAGGTAGTAAAGGATACATCTAGAGGAAAGGGTTGAAACTCTTCAACCAAAGTTCCACCAATGATGGTAACCCAACCTACAGTCAGAAAATCTCTAATTTTGGGTTTAATGGGTAAGAACAGGTCACTGATATGTGGAAAGTTTTTCAGCACTAAAATTATAAAACCTCATCCATAATAGATAAGTGCTGAGCATTACGATAGAGGGTTGAGTCTTAGAACTCTTAATGAAATTCAGTCTATAAGGACAAGTATCTTATAGTAACGGAGATACTGGAAGGATTTCACCTATATGAACGTAGAGATGGTGCCGTCTCTCATGAGAGTTAGGAGTTTTTCTCTCGGGATCGTTCATGAATTAGGATAAGCACATGACTATTAATTGTGCTCAGCAAGATTGTGGGAACTCTAACAAACACATAGCGAATATGTGTGTGATATTTTCAATTCTGTTATCTAGGAATAATTGGTTCAAAGCTGCGGCTACCAGTCATTTCGACAAAGTTTTGAAATACTTACACTAAGGAAAGATTAAAATCGAAAGATACCTTTCTTTATGCATATAAGCAAATTATTTTGGCAGTATTGTTTAATCGAGAAAATATTTTTATAAAAATCAAGTGCGGGATTGTTGCAAAAATATTGATTTTAATAAAAAAATATTTTAATAATAAAATAATATATAATATAAAAAGTTGTTTTGAAAAAACACTTTTCTGCGGGTTTTTTGGGAATAGTCCCACATGAAAAAGAGAAGAGAAAAACTTGTAGTTTATATGAAAGATGTGGAGTATTACAATATTTACCTACCTAATCCGTGGACTATGGACCTTGCGCACTGGAACACCCGCGCGGGCGCTCGCGCTCGGGCTCGGTCTTGGTCTCGGTCTCGGGCACGGGCACGGGCTCGGGCTCGGGCTCAGGCTCGGTGCGAGGGCGTGGGCATGTGAGGTAGTGTGGCTATAGAGGTGCTAGTGGCGCACTTTGCACTTCGCATGTCTGTATCGTGTCGCAGATGGTCGCTCCTACGTGACCTTGAGCGAACCGGAGCGAAACGTGTGCAAGTCGCGGTGCGACTAAGTGGCTATGGCAGGTAGCTGGTTAGCAGAGAGACTAAAGGATTGGGAGAGAAATCTCTCAGTATAAATAGAGGGACTGAAAAGAGCTGTTGCAGCAGAAACTGTAACAGCTGAGCCATTAGTGCAGGGTCCAGCTGTAACTGCTGCATGGCTAGCCCAATAGCTAGAAAATGGCTAGCTGTTGTCTCACAACAGTCAGCATACAGCAGCTTAATGGTCCATGCACAACAGTCAGAAAACGGCTAGTTTTTCAATAGTCAGAAATGGCTTAATGGAATTTAAGTCTCTTGACCATAACCCCCTAGCCACCATAGCCTATAAAAGGAGGACCTGGATGGGTTTCCAAACCATCTCAACTCACTCCAGCAAATCCATATGAACTGAGACAGCCTGCCGCTCTCCACTCATATATTCTAGTGTTTCCAGCAACATAGCAAGGCTTAAACCTTAGCTTGAAGAACAGACCAGCGGTGTGGTCTAGAACGGTTCAACTGAACCAGTAGCTGAAGATTTGAACTGACCTGTGCAGAAGTTTTTCTCTTCTTTTCTTCTTCTTTTGGGATTTTTTCCTTTATACTGTAATACTGCCAGAAAGTGTGTAATTGAGTTCCATTTGGTGGGCCTTCGTGTTTGCTGAACGCAGACCCACACCAGGCTGTCGTATCCTAGAAGCTATTTGCCTGTAACCTACCAGCATACTCAATTCACTTGAGTAGGGGTAAATAACGCTTTAAGGACAACGTTTTAGACGTGCTTCAGCTTGTCCTGATTTCTGATTATTTTGCCTTTTCGGTTTCCACATTATACAGAAATATATTAATCTGTATAGTTTCTAACATGCACCACTGCCACTGGTTTAGATTTACACAAATCTTTGTTTGGTTGATGGCGTGAAATAAATCTAACCAAGGGCCTCTTCTTTTCATCTTTGTTGATTTTAAAAAGTTTAGTCACCTAGTTGAAGTCTGTTTAGTGCAAGATACGGAAGTGCACAGTCCTTAGTTTACATATTGAAGATAAATGTAAGAATGATCCCTTATAGATAAATGTAAGAATGACCATGTCCTCTTACAGATAAATGTAAGAATAATCCCTTGTCATAGTTGTAGCAAAACAAATATCTTGGCTTTCAAAATTGAGCTGCATACAAATTGGGTTAGTATAAGTAGACCATGTCCCATCCGATCGTCGTATGTGGCCTACATTAACATCCATTTGGACTATATACCCATATACCGAGTCAAACGGATGGCCTAAATAGCTAGTTTGCTGATTGTGAGACCCACAGGTCCAACAGAAACTGAATCATACATCATTTATGTCATGCAAATGATTTATTATGTTTTGTATATCAATCATAAAGCCTTGAATAACCAATTGTTCAGAATTTTTCGGTTTTTGCAAATTCAGTGTGCTATTATGTCATGCAAATTTAGAAATTTTATCATATCTATCGCTCTACATCAACCACTTCTTGGTGCATATATAATTGTACAACCTATATATTCCATATAGTTGTATAAATTAGCCAACAATACTATTATCATTTTTAAATTGTATGGCTGTTGCAAATGTCAAAATGGTTTTACTTGTGCCAACTTTATTAAATTTTTGGTGCAAATTGAAATGTATTCGGGATTCCACAAATTTTTTTTTTTGTCGTTTTTTTTTTTGGGCTAGTGAATTGTCTAGACTTCTCATAGAGTCTCCATATGTTCAGGTTGTCACTGTATTTGTTGAGATGGACATCCATCACGCCACCACCTCCTCTATCCGACAGACCTCACAGCCGATCATGGAAGTGGTTAGGAGGGCCACGTTAACTGATGATCTTGGCCTATCGGACAACGGGAGACTCGTGGCCATTTTGGTTGGCGTGATGGTTTTTTTTTTTTTTTTTTTGCGTTGTTTATAATTTTTAAATTTTTAGAAATTATTGGTGTTGTAATATTGAGGATCACAATCCTTGGTTTTTTAGGGTTCGTGTGGTCTATGAATGTTAGGTTGAACTGGCCATAGCAGCCGTTTAGATTCGTTTGGATCATAGCTAATGCTTTCGGTTACTCTTGTTTACTCTTGTATCACACCACCATCATATGGTGTGGTCCTATAAATACATGGACATGTAGTACGGGAGACCATTACATTGATGCACATGATAACAATCGACGTGGTGTCACCCGATGCATATTTGGACGGCAAGAAAGCAACTGATACCCGATACATCATGTTTTCAAAAGTATTTTGTGTATGATTACCCCAACATATCAGCAAAAAATAAAATAAAATGAATGAAATGGATGAAACACATCCATAAATGTGCGGCCCATGAATCTAATCCGGTTGTATATGAGGAGACAAGGCTGTGGATTGCGTACTGAGTTACCCAGTACACTCTTACCATATTGATTTAACTTTGTTTGGCCCACCGTCAGTGAATCTGATCTATTACGCTATTTATGAGATTTTTTCCGTCTTATTTTACGGTTTGAAACCATAAATTAGGCATGCCCGAAATCACGTAGACCATAACATAGGAAATAGATGAAATAATGATTTCCACTGCTGAACCATAATAGGGAGCACATTAATATTTATTTTTCATCCAACTTGTTCGTAGGATTAAAAAACCATGGATAAAGGAATAAAAAAAATACAAACCTAATTCGATACTTATGCGGCCCCCAACAAGATTTCAATAGTATACGTTCATTTCCTACTGTTACCTGTTATGACGTCCAAATTGGGTATTGGATTTGCTTAATTTTTAGGTTCAAGGCCTAAAATTATCTGGTAGAATGGATGGACGGAGTGGATACAATGCATGCATCGTGGTGGACCCCACAGAGTTAATTCAATAAGCAATCCCCTTCTTGCAAATACGAGGCACGCATATGATAACAGGAGAGCCCAATCTCACCTTCATGCACAATTGCCACTTCCCAAACACGTTAGTGGGTGGAATGAATGGGATTGCATGCAATCCAATGCCCGGCCAAACAGGTTCTATAGTTGAAATCCCTGGACTACCCTGATCGTCCAAACAGGCACCTCCATTGGACGCTGGATTAAGGAAGACGATTGGATTGGGGACAATCCATTGACCAGCCATTAAGAACCTTGGTTTGTGTGCAATCCATCCAAATCTGGCTGAATCCCTTTCAATCCCTCGTCGAAACGAGCCCGGGGTGGAATTGGCACAAGACCCAATGCAATTCCATCTAATCTAGCTCCAAGTTTTTTATGTTCTTCCCAAACATTAAGTGGAATTGGCATAGGAACAAATGCAATTCCATCCCAACTAATCTATCTAATACCATGCGCCAAACCCTAGATATTTGCATATTCACCACGTCACGGTGAGTTACACCCTGTTAACGGCTTTTATGAAAAATACGCCTAATAGCAACTCACACGCAAACCTATGGTTGATATCATATCCCATGGCTCAAATGAGCTGTAAATCAATTTGGGTCTGCTCCCAACGGTTGATAACGGAAACGGATGGGCTGGTGTACCTCACACCACCTATATAGCTGCTGTATTGACATCAGCAAGTTCTGTGGGTCTAATCACGAGGTATCTGTTATATCCAAACCGTCCATCCATTTGGCCAGCTAGTCTCAAGGCTTCAGACTAAAAATAAGACATATATGATAATAAAGTGGACCACTCTGCAAAAAGTAGTTGGGGGAGTGAACGTCTACCATTGAAACCCTTTTTGGGGTCACAAAAGTTTTGGACTATTATTAAATTTGTTTATCTTCTTCGTTCAGGTATTTATGACCTTATTAACATATTGGATGGAAAATAAACATTATGGTGGGCCCTACAAATTTTTTATTGGTGAAAATCATTATCTCCCTTGCTATTTATGATGAGGTCTACATGATCTTTGAATATGATTTATTTTCTGGATAATACTCTAAAATGATCTCTAAAAATAGATAAACGGTATATATATATATAAGACATACATCACTGTGGCCCCGTAAAACTTTGATCGCCTTTGAATCGTACGTATAACTCAGAGCTCCGGGAATGTCAATACTCGGCTTCGCACGACACGTACACACAGCAGCTATACAGCTTCTGTGAGGTACACTAGTCAATCCACTTCCGTTGAGAACGGACGCAGATTTCCTGCTAAAGCCTTTCAAAGGAAATTCCTGCGCTGGGATCGTACGTGGGGCCTATTGTGGAATCGACCCCGTTCATCCGTTTTTTAAAATCATTATAGAACAGAAGCCCAAAAGTGAGCAGGATTCAAGACTTAAGTGGCCGTATTTAACGGAAAAGGTAGTTAGGTGAATTTCTACTGTTGAAGCCTCTCTAGGTTTGGCAGTGACGTTTACATGACATCTATACCGTTAATAACCGGACGAATTGAAAAAACAAATATTAAAATGATTCAAAACTGCTATGGCTCACAACTATTTCAACTGTGGACGTTTAATTATCACTTTTTCAGCTCACTTAGACATCGGATACGTTTCATTTTTAGCATGGACGGAGAGGATTTCGTACAAACATCGCAGTGGGTCCCACATGAGTTTCCAGCACAGGAACTTCATGCTAAAGGCTTTCGCAGGAAATTCGCGTCCGTTGATAGCCAAGGATAGATTCTGATGTACGGAGTGGATTATAGATACATAACTGGTGAGACATACGGTGTTTTAGGGCTGCATTAAAAGCTGTTGGAGTCCGAAGTCCAAAATTCTCAAGAGTCCTCTCCGGGAGCGGATTAGGTGGGAACCGGGACTCACCCGAGACGGTGTGGCCTTTACCGTGGAGCCTACATTTACGTATTTATTTTATATCCACACCGTCCATCCGTTTTTTCATATCATTTCAGGGAATTATCCCAAAAATGAAGTAGATCCAACAATCAGGTGGACAATAATATAGGAAACAGTAGTGATTGACCATTTAAAGGCCACAAAAATTATGAATTAAGCTGATAATTTATTTTTTTCTCTTCATCCAAGATTATGTGACCTTATCAACAGATAGGATGGCAAATAAACACTACATAAACATTAATATGTGCCCTAAGAATCTTTTAATGGTAGGGTGTTCAATCATCACTGTTTCATAGATACGGTCCACCTGATAATTTCATTTACTTAATTCTTGGGATGATGCTCTAAAATGATATGTAAAAACGGATGGACGGAGTGGATACAAAATAAATACATAAAGGTGGGCCCCACAGTAAGGGCCGAACTGTATCGGGTGAGTCCTCTGTCTCACGTAATCCGCTTCCGTCCTCTCCTAGCAAGGGCGAGAAAGCGCAAAAAAAAAAAAACGGAAATTATAAAAAAGTCACGCGCCCGTTTCTCTTCACGCCTTTGGCGCGCACTCACTCTCTCTCCCTGCCTCTCTCTTCTGAGAGAATCGGAAGTACGGAAAAATTGCAGCTTTTTCTAGGGTTTCTCTTCTTCAGCTCCATGTCTTCTACAGCATCCCCAGCGAATCCCTTGAAACGGCCCCTCGAGGACGGAGGACCCATGGCGCCTGCGAAGAAACCAGCAGTCGCCGAGTCTCCGAGGGATTTCGATCCCAGAAGGTGCTTCTCTTTCTCGGCATTCCTTCCCTGATCGATTCCGATATCGTCTTTAATTTCATTGGTTCTTTTTTGTGATTTTTAGTTACCAAATCAAGGTCCTCCAAATCGCATTACGGAGGAACACGATTGCAGTGCTTGAAACCGGAGCAGGGAAGACAATGATTGCAGTGATGTTAATGAAGGAGGTTGGAAAAGCTATGAAAGTTAGCAATGATAATAGGTTGATTATTTTCATGGCACCGACTGTTAATCTTATCAATCAGGTGAAGTAGTTAAAAAAAGTCTATTTTTTGAAATTTGTTCTATAAATTAGCTTGTTCGAATGATGGGAGCTTTATTTTTTATCTTTATCCTTCTTCTTCTTTCAATGTGGTTTTGATTTCGGTATCTTTGTTTTTGCATTGCAGCAATTTGAAGTAATAAAAACCCACACAGATTTCAAAGTTGCGGAGTATTACGGAGACAAGGGAGTAGATAACTGGAGTGCTCAATCTTGGGAGAAAGAAATCAGCACACAAGAAGTACAATTTTTTTTTTTTAAAAATTTAATAATAATAATAATAATATTATTATTATTTTAAATTTATTATGCACCCGAATGTATTATGTGCATGAGAGTAGGCATTGCAAATTTTGGATTATGGGAAGATTCAACAATGCAATTCTTTATGACTAAGAAAGAATGGGATTTTTTTGAAGAAAACTGGGAAAGATTAGGAATTTTTATAATTTTGTTATTCTCTCTTCTTAGGCCTGGCAATGGGTGGGTGTCTGGCCCAGATTTTGAAATGGTGGGGTGGGGCCTATTTAAAATATTGATTTTGCCTGGCCCATTGCTAGCCATATCTCCTCTATCATTATGTGCAATGTGGTGTGTTTTATATATAAAAGAGAGTTAACAATGGTCCTTGTTTTGAGTTTTTTTTTTTTTTTTGTTGTAAATTTTTATTTATAAGGAAATTATCTAATACAACTAGTTTTTCTCAGACTTATGATAGAAGACACGTGGGAAGTCCAATCATTGATCTGGAATGTTAATTCATTCTAGCCAACACTTGGCTGGGATGATGGAAGTATCACACCAATCAGATGATACTAACCATTTGATCAGTAGCATGAAAAAAGGAATGGTCAAGATTGAGCCGATAAAAATAGGTGCAATTATCAACATGAAGCATCTATGCTGTTGGATTGACCTTTGATCGCTTAGGATTTTAAATAAAAACTTTGGGCCTGTCTGGGAACAATGAAAGCTTTGGGGAAGAAATCGACTTCCATGGGTATCGTCATCTCCACTCTATGAGAAAAAGAGTGTACGGAAATCAATTTGAATTCTAAGGTTTTACTCAAAAGTGTATGGAAATCAATTTCAATTTCTAAGGTTTTACTCCAAAAACATGGAGATCTATTTCTTTCAAAGGATCTGATAAATGTAAATTTCCAAGTTTATGAGAGACAGTTGCCACCGTTTGGCCGTTTACCTTTCAGCATTTCCATGGAAAGCTGCACTCAATCCAAACAGTGGAATTATTGTAGGATTACACACTCTTACATTTCCTGGGGATTTCGTAGGGGTTTTCCATGTCCATGTTTTTGATTCTCTCAATTCAAATAAATGGACACGCCTTGGATTGCGTAGGTTTCTAAAGAAACACTTAGGTCAAACGACACTAACCAGTTGGTATATGGCTAGTAAGAAGGCCGGTTATAACAAAGAGAACTGATCATGTAGAAGTGGTTGCAGACTAGCTTAATCTAAACCTTTTTTTTTTTTTATAATAAACTTATTGCCTTTGTAAATAATAATAATTTCAAGGGAGAAACTGGAAACCAAACTGAAGGATAAAAATGGGTTGTTGTGTACAACCGGTTGAAGGAGATTGGTCCTCTGTAACAGAATTGACCAACACTCAAAGTTAAGGTCATCCAATAGGTGTGCTTCTTGATGCAGCCTGCCACCAATAGTTGTAATGATTCGATTGTCTAGATCGATGATGGGGTGATCCAATGAGTCCTAAGCAATGGGGCTGTCTTCTAGAGTTATGATGCAACTAGTTGTAGGAGATCATTTCCCTATTTATATGATTTGTGAGCTATTTGGGATTTTTTAAAATGCCTTGGCATTGGTTTAGATCATAGTGTTTGGCTTGTTTTGTAACTATTTCTGTCTGTGGCATTCTACATTTTATATTCTTCCTTTATTGCACTCTTTATTGCCACACTATTTCACGAAAGCTCCAGCTTTTCTGTTACTAATGTCATAGTTGGTTTCTTTTTTGCCATAGCACTTATTTTAGACTGAGTTTGGAATAGGAAGGAGAAATCCTCTTTCATTACTTTTTTTCCCTGTTCAGAAGGATCCTTAAGTGCCGAAGATAATCTCGAATAAAGAAACTTATATTAAGTCATATAATACTCAGCTAATCCCTTTCATCTTTTCCCTCCATTCAGATGTATTGATGATTTTAAATAATTTAATCACAAGTTGGCACTAACATTACTTCTAAAATTTCTTGGTTTTCAAGAAATAAATTTGGTTTAAGTAATTGAATTTCATGGATTTTATGTGTATTAACTTTAATCTAGTTTGAATTGATTTGATTGAAACTTGCAATTTTAAATTGGAGAATGACTGATAGAAAAAAATTTAAGCTGGAGAAATTAAGCTAATATAAATGTTGAATTTCACATATATGTTATGACAATTTATTCTTGTTGACTTTATTATACAGGTAATGGTTATGACACCTCAGATTTTATTGGACGCTTTGAGGAATGCTTTTTTGACCCTAGACATGATCCGGTTAATGATATTTGATGAATGCCACCGTGCTAGTGGAAGACATCCATACACAAGAATAATGAAGGTATGCAGAAGCCTCATCAGCTGTCTAAATAATTATTTTCTTTCTATTATATCCCTGTAAGAAATATTTTCCAGATTTAGTTTTTTGGTCTGTCCTTTGGTTTCTTTGAATAGTTAATAATTTTTGTTGTGTTTTGATATAGGAGTTTTATCACAGGTCTGGACGCAAGCCAAGTGTCTTTGGAATGACTGCTTCTCCTGTTGTTAGAAAAGGCACATTTCTTTCTCAGAATGAATGCAAGATATATTTTCTCATATTAATTTGTAATTATTGAAATTTCAGCTGATCTGTTTCTCAGGAACAATCTTGAAATGAAGCCTAGTTGTCCATATTCCATACAATTTGCATGTAGTTGGTCAATTGTGAAAGTTAACATCTTGGATGCTATACAAATGATGGTATAAAGGAAAAACAAGCTCAAGTGTAGTGCTTCTTTCATAAAATTTTCTGCCATCACTTCCTTGGAGATGTATTGTTTACAGATTGATCTTAGGCCCATCCTGTGTTGCACTTGGTCTTCTTCCCTCCAATCCACTACTATAGAAGAGAGTTTTTCTTTGCATCTTTTCTATTCAAAATCATCATCATCATCATAAGCTGCATCCTTATTGCTTGGATCTTCTATTTTGTGAGTTTCATCACAATAGCTGAGAAATTTTGAAAGACATATGGCTGAAACATGTCATTTTCCTCATATTTAAAACAAGTAACAGTGTTGTGGTCTCTTTTCGATATATCTTATGTTTCCCAAGTTCCCTTTGGAATAGTAGTCGTCATGGTCTTTTGACTCTCAGCGTTAGTGATCATGGGAACATGATGTAGGGACATGTGATGACCTAATCCTAGATGCATGTATAATCAGGTTAAAGAATGTTCAAATAAATACACCAATCAACTAACCGTTTTTAATCAAAGGGATTAGGTAAATCTTAACACAAAGATGAGGTCATTCCGTCAGGATCATGCCCCTTATCATAAAATCACGTAAACAGTAAAAATGGAGGATCTAGGAATATGAAGATATTCTAGATCTAGCATAAGTCAGTCCACGATCAAGTTTAGATCTAATTCTACTGATCAACCATCCCTATTTTCCGTTCAAATTAGCAGGGGGATATCCAGAGAGGAACGAAAAATGTGAAGAATGAAGGGTTCGAGATGAAGAAAGTATGGGTCCTTTGTAATCAAAAGAAAAGAAGGCGGATAATTCTTACCTTTTCATGCACCTCGAAGATTTATAAAGAAGAAAACCTGAAATCGGGTTGGAATCCTCGACACCCAAGAGCGAATCCTGAAACCGTAATCTCTTGATAAAAGAGGAAGAAAAGATACAAATTTCTATTCACTCAATAATAATGAAAATAGGGTTTCTTACAACGTATATATAAGCTATGGAAAAAGTAAAAATGTACTAAAGCCCCTGAAAACAAGAAAAATAACAAAAAGACGAAAAACAAAGAAAGTGCAATAAAGCGCTTGAAACAAAAAAAAAAGAACAAAAAAGTCCAAAACTAAAATACTCGTGTGGTAGGGTGTGAAATCCGTCCCATGGATCTATGGTCGGGGTGCGGTCATGCCGCTCCTACACTCATAGCACGTCAGAAAGTGGGTCTGATAGAACCAGCGTCCATCCACATCAACTTCTCTGCTCCGATACTCTGCCGGCGACGCCTCCTCCTCTACTATACTCTAAAGGGTGCACCACTTATGTCCGCATCAGAACATGTGGGTGATCTACAACACGTGGTACAACTGTGTGAGGTGGAGTGCTACTTGTGGTATGGATTGTTTAATACCTCCCAGCATGAAAAGGATTGTGCTTAGCTTCCATCCTTTCCTATTACTATTGTTCTCACAATGCGATCCGATAGGCCTCTTCGGGTGGAGTGCTACTTGTAGTATGGGTTTGAATCTTTCAAAAAAGAAAGAAAGTAGTATGGGTTGTTTGATACCTCCTATCATGAAAGGATTTTGCTTGGCTTTCATCCTTTCCTACTGTAGTAAATGATGGAGTGAAGAGAAGAAGAGAAGAAGAATAGTGAGAGGAAACGGAGAAGGAAAGGAGAGAGCTTAAAAGGCTCCACATGCCCTCACATCTCTTTTATTATGATTAGGGAATCACTCAATACAAGGAAAATACAATTATACCCCTTTGACTAAAAGATAAGATAATCCATGACTTATCGGCCTAAAGACTATAGCCCAAACATATGACAAAGGAACTTATGGGCCTAAAGACTATAGCCCAAACATATGACAAAGGAACTTATGGGCCTAAAGACTATAGCCCAAACATATGACAAAGGACCAACATAAACCTAAACATATGAGGACCACATGAGTGACTGTGGGACCACACATGTGGCTAGGGTGGCCTACAAGTGTGGTCAAATGAGCCCGAGTTAAACATGTATGTCACTTGATCTTGGGACTTAACAAATTGCGTGCATATTTCCTTGTTAGCAACCTTCTCCCTAATGAAGTGACAGTCAACGTCAACATTCTTGATTCTTTCGTGATAGACTGGATTGTTGGCGATGTGAGATGTCTGTTGCTTGTTATAGTGCAATCTTATAGGAGCATCCACCAAGAACCCAAGCTCGTACATTAATGTCTTCAGCCAAATAAGTTAGTATATTACATGGGCCATAGCCCTGTACTCCGCTTCTGCGCTGGCCCGGGCGACAACATTATGCTTCTTGCTTTTCCATGTAACTAGGTTTTCATCTCTCTAAAAAAAAAGTTACCAATTTTCCTCCTACAAACGTACAATAACTTGTGGTTGATCATCTATCAGAAGAAGAGCCAACCAGTTTGCATTAGAAAACCCTTCTACCCTAAGATGTCCATTTTGCTTGTGGAGAATTTCATGGCCTAGAGCTCCCTTTAAATCGATTAGTATGTTGCATGGGCCATAGCCTTGTACTCCACTTCTGCATTGGCCCGAGCGACAACATTGTGCTTCTTGCTTTTCTATGTAACTAGGTTTTCATCTTAAAAAAAAAAAGTAACCAGTTTTCCTCCTATAAATGAATAATAACTTGTGGTTGATCATCTATCAAAAGAAGAGCCTGCCAGTTTGCATTAGAAAACCCTTCTTCCTTAAGATGTCCATTTCGCTTGTGGATAATTTCATGGCATGGAGCTCCCTTTAAATATCTAAGTATGCAAAGCATGACCTCCATATGAGACATATGAGGCTGCATAAATCGATTAGCTGCACTGACTGTATGAGAGATGTCCGGTCATGTAATCGTTAAATAGATCAATTTGCCAACTAGTCGACGATGCCTCTGAGGATCATCAAATAGTTCCCCTTCGTTTATACTCAACTTTGAATTAATATCAATGGGAGTTTCAACTGGCTTAGCTCCCAGTAGACCTGTATCTTTTAATAAATCTATCACGTACCTCTTCTGCGACAAGTTAATTACCACTTTTGGCCTTACTACCTCAAATACCCAAAAAGTGTCTAAGGTAACCTAAATCCTTTGTGTAGGTGTTGCTGTAAGAATAACTCAGAAATACCTGTACTATCATTGCCAATAACAATGATATCATCCACATATGCAATTATTGCTCTGTCAAACAAAATTGAATGTTTTGCCTGACTATGTTTCATCCCAAACTAAAGCACCGCTTTACTAAATTTGTTGAACCAAGCATGATGAGATTGTTTTAATCCATTGTACCTGACCGTATATACCCATCTACACCTTACTGCACGTTTTCCTGTAGGTAGCTCAACAAGGAGTTTGATTTTGATGAAGTGCAACCATCTCTTCTTCCATAGCTCACTTCCACCCATCACTGTTAAGAGCCTCTTGGAAAGAGTGAGGAATAGACAGAGGAAAATACAAAGCAAACTATAAAAAAGAAGGAGATAAGTCATCAAAGGAAACAAAATTTAAGATTAGGATGTTGGGTACAAGAACATATACCCTTGTGGAGAGTAATGGGTAGACGACCTTGATTAGATAGTATATATATGTTTTTGAAAGATAATAATTTTATTGGGACAAAGGTCAGAAGCAGAAACAAAACAAAAAAAAAAAAACACGAGAAAAGGAACAAAGAAACAACCAAGACAAGCCCTACAAGCTAACACAAAACAAAGACGTCAACGCTAAAGACAACAACACTAGGGAGCTCACTCCCTTACCAAAAGACCAACCATATCAGGCTATCGGCAACCCTCCCACCATACTCCTTAGTATTGCAAAAGCAACGAGTCCAACCAAATAGCCCAAAATGAAGCCAACAACACTACTCTTCACTTTCTTCTGCTGAAGGAACCTCCCTCAAAATGCCACATCAGAAGCAGATCAACAACCGCAAAAGGCATCACCCAACTAACTAAGGCTGCTTTAAAGATGCCTGACTAGACTATCTGAGAGAACGAGTAGTGAATAAATTCGTGGTCCACCAACTCTTCCACGCTCATGCAGAACGAGCATCCATTAAGGATAATGAAGGACCTTTTTCATAGATTGTCGATGGTCAAGAATCTATTTCTACTAGCAAACCCCGCTAATTTCGTGGTCGCTCCGTATGATCAAACATAGGAAGTATAGGTGAAACTGCTTTCGACCGGTGAGCAAGACAACACTGAATACAAAAATCGAATTGAAAACTTTCCTTTTTGAGAATAACTCCACACCCGAAAACGAGAGTTTTTTTCGCCTCATGATGGGCTCCTTGCCGTGCAACAAGGACAACAATGACACTAAACCAACCAACTCAGAGTCATTCAAATCCTTCCTACAGGGAGGAAGCCACACTCCCCCATTGACTCTGAAAGAGTATTATTAGTGAAGACTCAAGAGAATGATCTTCATATGAGGTGACAAGAATGATAGATGACACATTGGTATGACTTCATCACCACTCTTATAATGTCTTGTGCAGACCTACAATGGTGGTGGATCTGAATATTGTATAGGAACTTGCATTATGGATGAAGTTGTGTTGACATCATAGGAAGAGCGATGGAACATTTTGCAAGCTGCAATTATCTTCCTCAGAAAAATATCGAGGCTTCCAAAAAAGTTGATATTAGCTGATGCATACCTTCTACAAGTGATTGGGTTATAACACTTGTAACCTTGCCCTGTATAAGAGTTATCTTAGAACACACTTTATAGGCTTGGGTTCAAATTTATCAAAAACATGGTCAAATTGATGTAAAAAGTATATACACCCAAAAACTTTAGGAGGCGTTGAAAATGGTTAACATTGGGGATATATGATAGAACAAGGAGTTTTACCATTTAAGATTGATGAAGGCATTTGGTATATGAGATAACATGCAGTTAAAACTGCATAACTCCAAAAACCTTTCGGAATCATCATGTTTAACAACAATGCCCCAACAACCTCAAGTAAATGACGATTTTTACGCTTTGCAACTTCATTCTGCTGTGGTGTTAGTGTGCATGATGTTTAATGAATTTTGCCATGGGATAAAAGATAAAGAATGAAAATAGTTTGATGTATATTTCTTAGCATTGTCAGATCTTAAAATACACACTTTAGCATGATACTGAGTTTGTATTTGCATATGGAATTCTTTAAAACACGTAAATACCTTAGAACAGTCTTTCATCAAATATAACCATGTAATTTTTTAGCAATCATCCACAAAGATAAAAGTATTTAAAATTAGATAAACTAGAAACATGAATTGGACCCGAAATATCCGAGTGTATCAAGTAAAAGGGTTTATCACTTTATCTTCATGTGAAAGAAAAAACACTCTATAATGTTAACCCGCAAGCTTTATGATGGGGACTTCACGCGCACACGCACACCCACACGCATGTCGCCCCCTACGCACGTACGCAAGGAGAAGGAGGACCCCACCGTCGATCTGGATTGATGACGATGTCCAGGGAGGGCCTCCTAGCTAGAAGACAAAGTTTTGGTTCGTTGGAGTGGGCCCGATAGTCAAGTAAAACCTATCATTGGATCTCATGATCGTGGCCCACTAGTCTGATTAATATCATATTTTCCGTTTTGCTTATTGATGTTATTTAGAGTATCATGGACGGTTTAAATTTCTTTTATTAGTTTTTATTTTTGTTTACTTCATCGCCAAGTAATAGGTTGCGCACATGGCGTGAGTTTTGGGGTATAGGGTTTTCCTATAAATAGGCACTCCTTGCAGATTTCTTTTTCTCTTGAAGATTAATAAAAATTCCCGCGTTTTTCTACTCCTCTGAGTTCTTAAGTTGTGGAAATTCAATTGGGTGTGAAGCCCTCCCTTCATTGAAGGGCTAACTACCGTGGTGCGAAGCCACATCTATCCCGATCTGCCCCTATCTCCTATCACCCATTCTTCTCACCTTTTATGACCATCCTCGCTTCGAATCCGTCAACTTTTGCAACAGTTCTTCTCCTACAGCTGATTTCCAGAATCTAGCCCTGCAGGAAGGCTAAAACTTTGGCGGAGCACCACGCACAGAGCGCATTCGATCGACATGAAACTTGAGGGTTTTGAAGCCCTCCCCTGGCCGACCAGAGCCAAGGAGGCGTTTTTTGCATTCGGGGCCCCCTTGCATGTCCGGCCAGGCCCCTGCGCACATGCGTCAGGCCTGGCCTGCTGTTCGCACGCGTGGACTATCGCCAGGTTCAGAATTTCCGCTTATTTTATCTCTCATACCTATTTTCTATAACCCTAACCCTAGATTGCATTATTTTCAATTTGTTTGCCCCTTCTCTAATCCTAGAGTTCTCCAAATTGACACTGGTGAATCTCTTGGATTAAGGACTGATTACTGTGCATGTGTGGATGAGTTTTACCTCCCTTTGAGTATCGTTTGGCTTATAATTTCTATTGATCCAGCCCTAACATGTGTAGGCCTGGACCCACAGAGATTCCCCTTGCTTGAATGTTTGAACTTTTGTGTGGGATGTGGAAATTTTATTTGAATGTTTCTGAATTAGTTTGATCTAAGGCCTGAGATCTTGCATATCATAGTTAATTTTCATCTCCTGTATCAAATTTGGTATTAGAGACTATGGTTCTTGTAGGGGAATGCATTACATGTTTAGGGTAGTTTGTTTAAGTCCATCATGCATCCAGTTTCATCATATATAGCTGTTTAGAAGTCCGTAGTTACTGATATTAGTTGCTGAAAATTTTGTTATCAGGAAGCTAGCAATTCACATTGCTGTAACTTTATGTTATTCCCTTATTTTGACAACTATATTGCTGGATTTTAGTAGCACTGCGTAGTTTCCCTCATATAAAGTCTCATAGGATCATTTAGTTCCATTTAGTTGCATATAGTCGTAGTAGAAAGTCCTTAGGTGGAGTTAACAGTTGTATGCCCACACGTACGGGTCATGGTTTTGGTTTGCACCCTATACTAAACATGGAGCAACTGTAAGAATCAGTGAACAAGTTAACCCTGCAGGTTGATTTTTTGAGTAAGCGCTTGGAACAACGCATAGATCAACGCCTTGACCAATTTAATGATCGTGTTACCCAACTAGAGGCCTCCTTCGGGGCAAACCCCACCATTGGGGAAGATGTCCAATCTCAGACAGGTGGTCATGAGGTTAGACCAAGGAATGGAGGCGGCCAAAGAGTTGGTCATGCGCGCGCACCTGTACACTCACCCCGCGAGGGACATCATGACCAATATGACCTAGACACGCAACTCCTTAAGGAAGTTAGAGTAGATGCCCCTACGTTTGATGGCCACTTGGATCTTAAAGCCTTTTTAGATTGGTTGGCGGATACGGACCACTATTTTGAGTGGTATGACATGTCGGATGCTCAACGAGTTCGGTTCGCCAAGATGAAGCTTGTGGGCCAAGTAAAGAGCTTTTGGGCAACAATAGAGCAAAAGAAAGAAAGCGAGGGAACTCCTAATAGTCCATTGAGGAGAAATGAAAGAAACACTTAAAGAGAAGTACCTCTCTTTCTCTTATCACTTGCGGTTGATTGAGGAGTGGTAGTCTCTTCGACAGGGTTTCATGAGTGTTGCTGACTACATTGAGAAGTTCGAAGAGTACTTGACCCGCTGCGAGGTTGATGAGGACCCCGTACTCACCCTTGCTCGTTTTAAAACGGGCCTCCGTCCTGACATTAGGAGAGAATTGCTCGCCAAAGATATAGACACTATTGAGCAGCTGTATCAAGTAGTGTTAGACGTCGAGCAATACCTCAAGGCATCTGTGGGAAAACGATTTGACTTTCACGATTCTAGTGCTAAGGCCAACCCCTTTGGGGCTAAACCTAACACTGGGTATCAGAACAAACCTTCCAACAGTTTTCAACCAAGGCCCAAGGATGATAAGGGTAAAGAAATTGTCGGGTCTAGCTCACGTGGAAGTGGAGCAACTAGGCGTTTGAGGTGTCAGGGGTTTGGTCACTTTGCCCACCAGTGCGGCATCTATACTTGCGCAAAGTGTGGAGAAAAGAGCTGTAAGATGATTGTGGATAGTGGTAGTTATGCCAACGTGGCATCGACTAGCACTGTGAGCTGTTTGGGCTTAAAGCTAGAAACCCATCCTCAACCCTATAGAGTCTCCTGGGTTGATGAAACCCATTCTAGTCTCGCACTGTTGTCTTGTTCCGATCCAGTTTGGGTCATATAAAGACACACTTTGGTGTGATGTTGTTCCTATAGATGTTGGCCATATCATTATGGGTAGACCATGGCTCTATGACAGGGATGTTACCATATTTGGTCGTTCAAATGTGTGTACATTCTAGTTCGAGGGCAGGAAGGTCAAGCTAAATTCACTGCCACCTAAGAACACTACTGGAAAGGAGTCCACCACACAGAGTGGTGTGAGCGGCTCAAAAGAATTAAAGGAGTCGAAGTTCAAGTCCAAACCTTTCCATATTCTGAATGCCAAAGACTTTGAGTGAGAAACGGAGGCGGACTCGATGGTGTACTCCCTTGTGGCTAGGGAGAGTGTACCAGAGGCTAGTGTAGAGTTACCCACCGAGGCCATTCAGGTAGCGCATGAGTTTCGTGATGTTTTTCCTGATGATTTACCGAATGAGCTTCCCCTTATGAAGGATATATAGCATGCCATTGATTTAATCCCTGGGGCGACTCTACCAAACCTCTCGCATTACAAAATGAATCCAAAGGAGCACGATGAGTTGAAGAGGCAATTGATAAGCTCCTAGAGAAGGGTTTCATTCGAGAGAGCATGAGCTCATGTGCCGTGCCCACCCTTCTTACACCTAAGAAGGATGACACATGGGGGATATGTGTTGATAGTAGGGCCATCAACAAAATCACAGTCAAGTATCGGTTTCCCATACCGCGTCTTGATGACATGTTGGATATGATGACCAATGCTACTATCTTCTCAAAAATTGACCTCAAAAGTGGTTATCACCAAATCCGTGTACGCCTTGGTGATGAGTGGAAGACGACCTTCAAGACAAACGATGGGGCTATACGACTGGTTAGTTATGCCTTTTGGGTTAACTAACGCCTCAAGCACCTTCATGCGTGTGATGACCTGAGTGTTGAGGCCCTTCATGGGGAAGTTCTTGGTTGTATACTTCGATGATATCTTGATTTATAGCATGACTAAGGAACAACACCTCAACCATTTGAAGCAAGTTTGTAGGATCCTTAGAGCTGAGAAATTGTACGCCAACCTGAAGAAGTGTGCGTTTTTGTCTAATAATGTTATCTTCTTAGGCTTTATTGGGTCAGCTGAGGGCGTATCGGCGGATCTCGAGAAGGTCAAGGCCATAGTCAATTGGCCTGAACCCCGTAATATTCATGAGGTGAGCAACTTTCACGGCTTAGCCACCTTCTATAAGCGGTTCATTCGAGGTGTCAGTTCCATTATGGCTCCCATCACGGATTGCATAAAAAAAGGAGAGTTTCAATGGACAAAGGCAGCCTCGAAGGCCTTCACGGAGATAAAGGTGAAGATGACTGAAGCTCCAGTCAGGCGATTTCCGGATTTTTCAAAAGCTTTTGAAGTCGCATGTGATGCGTCAGGAGTCGGCATAGGAGGAGTACTTAGTTAGGAGGGGCACCCTGTCGCCTTTTTTAGTCAGAAATTGAATGAGGCGAAGCAAAAATATTCCACATATGACAGAGTTCTATGCAGTACTGCAATCACTGCGCCATTGGCGTTATTACTTATTGCCGCAAGAATTCGTCTTATTCTCAGATCACGGGGCCTTAAGATATCTGAACTCTCAGAAGAAATTAAACCCTAGGCATGCCAAGTGGGTTCAATTCCTTCAAGAGTACACTTTTGTGCTTAAGCATAAGGCCGGTGTAGGGAATAAATTTGCCGACGCGTTGAGTCATCGAGTCGCGTTACTCAATTCCATGAGTGTCGAAGTCACGGGCGTCGAGCGCATTAAAGAAGATTATTCTGAGTGTCTAGATTTTAGAGTTGTGTACGCGTCGTTGTTAGATAGTCCGTCAGGAGCTAGCAGTGAGTACTTGATTTTAGGCGCGTATTTGTTTAGGAATGACCGCTTGTGCATACCACGCACCTCCTTCCGCGATTTTCTTGTTTGAGAGTTATATTCAGGAGGGGTTGCAGGTCATTTCGGTCGAGACAAGACCATTGCCCTAGTGGAGGATAGGTTTCATTGGCCAAGCGTCAAGCGAGACGTGGCCAAAATTATAGGGCAGTGTCGTACTTGTCAACTAGCAAAGCAAAAGAAATAAAATACAGGATTATATACAACTTTGCCAGTTCCATTCATCTCTTGGCAGGACATTAGTATGGATTTCGTACTTGGACTCCCCAAGACTATTCAGAAACACGATTCCATATTTGTTGTCATGGATCATTTTTCTAAAATGACCCACTTCATTCCTTGTTTTAAGACCTCAGACGCATCTCATGTTGTCAAGCTATTCTTTAGTGAGGTCGTCAAACTGCATGGGTTACCAAAAGCCATAATGTCTGACCGTGACGTGCGATTCATGAGTTACTTTTGGAAGATACTATGACACATGATGAATACTAGGCTCCAATTTTTGTTTGCCTACCACCTTCAGACCGATGGTCAGACTGAGGTGGTCAATAAGAGCCTAGGGAGTTTGCTCAGATGTTTAGTAGGAGAGCATACCAAGACGTGGGATGCCGTACTACCCATAGCCGAGTTTGCATTCAATAGTTCTGTCAATGTCCATAGGTTTAAGTCCTTTTGAAGTCGTTACTGGTTACAAGCCTAGGAAACCTATTGATCTTGTCCCTAAGTCATTGTCCCATAGGCCATCAGAGTCTGCAGAGTCTTTTGCGCATCACATCCATTCATTGCGTCAATAAATTAGGCGAAAGATCACTACTAGTAATGAACATTACAAATTTTCTGCAGACCAACATAAACCTTTCAAGGAATTCAATGTAGGGGACTCTATGATGGTCCGCATTAGGCCCGAGCAGTATCCTCAGGGGGCCGTTCATAAATTACATGCGCGTAGCGCTACCCTTCAAAATTATAAAACGAAACGGTCTCAATGCATATGTGGTAGATCTTCCACCTTCCATGGGAATTAGTTCCACGTTCAATGTGGAAGATCTAGTTGTTTTTCAAGAGACCCCTAATACTTTGTCCGGCCCTTCGCCCACCCATCCTGATTCCCCAGATCTGTCCCTTGATACATGGCCTCTTTACGACTTTTCTTCCCAGCCTCTATCTCCCATACCTAACCTTTACACACCCAGAGAGGAAAAAGAGGATATTCTGGACCATCAGATAGTTTCAAAGTCGGACGGTGGGTTTCAGAAGTACCTGGTTAAATGTAACTCACGCCCAGCTTCAGATTGCATGTGGCTCACTGAGGAGGAGCTTTAGAGACTTGATTTTGACATCTTGGAGCGGTTCAGGAGTTTTGTTTCGCCAGTGGCGAAATCTTCGTAGCCGGGGAGAGTTGATGGGGACATCACGTGCACACGCACACGCACGCCGCCCCCCTTATACACGTACGCAAGGAGGAGGACCCCACCGTCGATCTAGATTGATGATGAGGTCCACGGAGGGCCACCTAGCTAAAAGACGGAGTTTTGGTTCGTTGGAGTGGGCCCAATAGTCAAGTAAAACCCATCATGGGATCTCATAATCGTGGCCTACTAGTCTGATTAATCTCATATTTTACGTTTTGCTTATTGATGTTATTTAGAGTATCATGGGTGGTTTAGATTTCTTTGGTTAGTTTTTATTTTTGTTTACTTCATCGCCAAGTAAAAGGTTGCGCACATAGCGCAAGTTTTAGGGTATAGGGTTTTCCTATAAATAGGCACCCCTTGTAGATTTTTTTCTTATTGAAGATTAATAAAAATTCCTGCGTTTTTCTACTCCTCTGAGTTCTTAAGTTGTGGAAATCCAATTGGGTGTGAAGCCCTCCCTTCATCGAAGGGCTAACTACCGTGGGGCGAAGTCACATTTATCTTGATCCGCCCATCTCCTGTCATCCATTCTTCTCACCTTTTACGACCATCCTCGCTTCGAATCCGTCAACTTTTGCAGCAGTTTTTCTCCATACAGCCGATTTCCAGAATCTGGCTCTGCAGGAAGGCTAAAACTTCGGCGGAGCACCACGCACAGATCGAGCATCCGATTGACACGAAACTTGGGGGTTTTGAAGCCCTTCCCTGGTCGACCAGAGCCAAGGAGGCGTTTTCTGCATTCGGGGCCCCCTCGCACATGTGTCAGGCCTGACCCGCTATTCGTGCGTGGACTGACTCCAGGTTCAAAATTTCCGCCTATTTTATCTCTCATACCTATTTTCCATAACCCTAATCCTAGATTGCATTATTTTCAATTTGTTTGCCCCTTCTCTAATCCTAGGGTTCTCTGAATTGAAACTGGTGAATCTCTTGGATTAAGGACTGATTACTGTGCATGTGTGGATGAGTTTTACCTCCCTTTGAGTATTGTTTGGCTTATAATTTCTATTGATCCAGCCCTAACATGTGTAGGCCTGGACTCGCACAGATTCCCCTTGCTTGAATGTTTGAACTTTTGTGTGGGATGTGGAAATTTTATGTGAATGTTTCTGAATTAGTTTGATCTAAGGCCTGAGATCTTGCATATCATAGTTAATTTTCATGTCCTGCATCACTTTAGACTCTAACCTAGACACATACGACAAAGATAAGACAAGACTCTTTAAACTATTTAAAGATGGGTGACCAAGCTTGGAGTACTATTAATGAGTACGTTGGTTTGCAATGCAACTCTAGGCCATGTTATTCCATGATCGAGGAAATAGAGTTTATTTAATTCATGTCCACCACCAATCATCTTCCCCATCTTTAGATCTTGAAACTCACAATAGGAAGGATAGAATTTGACAAAACAATTTAGAGCTTTGGTTAGTTTATTGACAAATAATAAGCTTAAAGGAAACTTAGGAACGTACAAAACTGAAGATAATGAGAGATTTGGAGTAGGACAAACTATGCTCACCCCAAATACATGAGTTTATGTACCATCATCTAGTACCACAGAAGAGATGAACGATGATTGGACTAATTGAGATATCATACTACGCTTACCGGACATGTGATTGGAAGTGCCACAATCAATAATCGAAGGTACACTCTTGGAAGAAGTAAAACAAGCTGTACGCCACTGAGCAAAAGTAATTGTAGAGGAAGAGGCATGGGTGGACTCTCAGAAACTTGGCTCTTCCTTGGATATAGTAATCGTGTCACCTTAAGTACTCAACTTAGCATGAGTACAAACTTGGACACATACCCTTTGGAACCATCGTCCAATTAACGGTCTTGATTAGCCCAAGCTGGCTTTCCCAATAGTTCCTAACATGTATCAATTGTGTGATTGTTGAGCCCATAATGTGTGCAATGTCGATTACCATGACCACGACTACGACCACCATCGGATTTTGTGCCATGACCACCCCAAGTATACCTGCCTCTAAATATGACCCCTCCCTAAGTTTCTACCTCCAAACTGACCACCATGATCACGGTTGCCTTGGCTCCCCCCATCACTTCTGCCAAATGCAGAGATAAATGTAGGCCGATTAGATGATGATGAACCCTATGTGGTTATACTAGTTGTATGATGAACTCTGGCGAAAGCACCTGTGATTGATAGGATCTCACTTTCTCCAAGAATCTGAGTTCTCATGGTTCTGAACTCAGGTCCGAGGCTAGAGGAATTTGGTGATATGGAATCCCACCCCTTGGCTTCGCATGTCAACATCGGTTGATACACATTCAGTTCTTGCCTCATGCCCCACATGGTAGAATGGTACTCTCCCACACTCTTATTTTCCTACTGGAATGAAAAAATGTTTTGTAGAAGCTCATAGATTTGAGTTAGATTTTTCTCACATGAATACATCTCCTTCAAGTTACCCTAGACTTCTTTGACTGTCTTGAAAAAGATAACATTCGCACTAATATGTGGCTCCATACTATTCCACAACACCCTAATTTGGGCATCTTCTGCTACCAAATCATCATAGTCTGTTGTGGTCTCATCAGGTTTGGTTGAAGTCGGATGTTTCACCTTTATTTTTCCTGTTGGAAAAACCTCACTGTAGATGGTCTGTTCTATTCAGTTTAGTCGATGTGATTTCGAGAGACATCGACTCAGATGGAGACATAATGCTATTCTTTGTTCATTCTTGGTATCCATCTTGATAAAGGGAAGAACTTTGAATACACACTAGAGAACTTTCAATTGAATTGGACGTCACACAAGTAGAGAGGGGCATATATCCACGGACATAATTAACTAGATCATTACTTGCTTTCTGGCTTTCACTCGTATACTTCTTCTTTTTTCAATCTTTACCATCAACAACCTTCACTCATAATTTCCGTCCTTAAATCTGACTGTAGATCCAATTGTAGATGAGAGATTTCCCACTTTGACCCATCACACAGGTAAAACACAAGAGTGGGCCTTATACATCTTCGTTGAACATGATTATACCACCCATCAAGTGGTGGTACAACGAGGGAAAGGGATTAGTTTAGGTGAGGGTATCGGATCACTTACACTTTGATACCATGTAGTAAGTGATGGAGAAAAGAGGAGAGAGCTTAGAATGCTCCACATGTCCTCACATCTTTTATTATAATTAGGGCAATCACTTAATACAAGAAAATTATAATTATATCCCTCTGACTAAAAGTTAAATAAACAATGACTTATGGGTCCAAAAACTATCGGCCAAATATATGACATGGGCCCAACATAAACCCAAGCATATGAGGACCACATGAGTGATCGTGGGACCACACGTGTCCCCAGGGTGGCCCATATGTGTGGTTATAATGCATCAATACCTGCTTCTCTCATTCTCAAAATGTGATCCACCAGGCCTCGTCAACATGCTTTGGGCTGACCACCCCCATTTCTCCCTTAATGTCCTCCCTTAAGCCCGTTACTATAGTGCAAAGCCTGATGTACCTGTGTCTCAGACTCTCAGTCGAATCACATCCAACTGTTAGAGCATTGTACCTTTGAGTGTACCCCTTGCTGTTAGATTCTACTATTGTAGGTTAATAAGATCATAGAATGCCTTGGACTTGTGATTTAAGGGTAAATATCTCTGTTTCATTCTGGTCTTCATCTCATCCCATGTTGAGATGGGCAGTAGGCCAGTGCATCACAAGTCTTTTACGATAGAATGCCACTGATTCTGTGCTGCCCCCTTTACTGCAGCTTGACATCCTTCGATATATGCTACCACTAGAAATAGTTTGCCATCAACCTCAATTGGTTGTGGAAAGTGCTGCGGTCCAAACTACTCTATCTCTGATAGATTAAAATGGGCTTATCTGGTATTGTATCATCCATGACAAGACCTAATACATACTGGATGATATGCACATGTTTCGGTCAAAAACAGTTCCAAAACCCGACAAAATATATAAAAACATGTTATTAAACATTCCTAAATACTATCTCCCCCAAATATGGGTTGATAATGGGTGAATCGGGAGGTTTGTGGTGTGACTGACTTGTGGGGCACTGGAGGATGTATTGGTTTTGGATGATACTTGAAACCATGATCTCTATGTTCACATGCCGGATCTGGTCTTCTGTGCAAGTAGGTCGAATAGTCTCAGAACAATTAGGACAATCATGATGAGGTGCCACACTTGCTGTGTTCTTGGCCTAGGATAATCATGACAAGGGGCCACATGCTGTGATCCAGGTGCCTAGCGAGTGATTCGCTGGCACCACATATCCTTCATGATCAAGACTCTATCATGCCTCAATAGGGCCTCGAATGTCCATGGGCCAACAGATGGATCTTCATAAAGACTGGGGGGCATATTCCCATTCTTCTTTTGATAGAGACTCCTTGGATTGGGGGCATGTTTTAGAGCTCAGGGTTGGGGTAGGAGTATGGGTCCTATGGGATTTGATTCATCAATTTACTGACAGTCAGCACAGAGGGAGGGAGGTAATCTTGCTGTTCAAAAACTTCCCGTGGATTTAGCCCATCTGAGCATTTCCACGTGTGTAGGTGTGAATTGTGGTTCTCAATCATGGTCTATGGAGGAAAATGAAGATCTCCTTTTGTATGGAACAATGTCCACCGAAGGCACATTAGACAATGCCTCCTTTAACAAACCCAATCCCTAACATTTAAGTAATTGCAGTTCAGACGTTAGGAATGAATTCCTCTTTCAAAGAGTTGGAAAATGAAGCCCATAGGGGGGCCAGTCAATTATTATTATTATTTTTTGTATCTGTGGTATTCCAATTTTCTCAGCAATTGGCTTATATGTTGGATAATACACTTTTCCAAAAAAAAAAAAGGTTGTATAATATAGTTTTAAGAAGGCTAGACATTGTTATTAACTTGCTATTTAGTTCTTGCTTCGTGACTGGTATTACATTTGGACTATACTTCACTATTCTATTGTTTGGAGTTGTTTACTGTTCTTTTTCATATTTATTGGCCAGCAAATATGGCCCTAATTTCTGTTTCGTTACTGGATCTTGTCGTATTTATTTTGCGATATCAAATTTAACCACGTCTTTTAAAAATTTGCTTCTGTATATCAGGTGTGTCATCAGCCATGGATTGTGAGGATCAAATAGCTGAACTTGAAAGCATCTTGGATTCAAAGGTCATTTGACTGCCCCTTATATTTGTTATTGCAACTTACTGAAGTTTAACATCATCGTCAATATTATATCATATTTTGGTTGATGAGGAAAAGTAGTTGTATCTGTGGTTTGGTCATGTGCAATGGGGAGCGACTAAGAACTGTGCTGGTTAGGAGTGAGTTGGTACAAGTTGAAGGCTCTAAAAAGGGCAAGAGGAAGGCCCAAACGAACGTAGATGGAAGTAGTAAGAAAAGACTTGATGACCTATGGTCTAACTGAAGGTCTGACCCTTGATAGAGTGAATGGTGGAACAGGACTCACACAGCCGGCCCCAATTGATTGGGATTAAGGCTTAGACGATGATGATGATGTTAGTTGATGTGATTTTCGCCTCATTGTGGGATAAATTATCTTTTCGAGTTCTTAGTTCTTATGGTATGTGCTACTGCAGGTTTGTACAGTGGAGGACAGAGCTGAATTAGAACTCTTTGTTCCATCAGCACAGGAAATTAACCGATACTATGACACGAACTTGTCACTTCATGATGATCTGAAGGCAAAGCTGGATTCTTCATGGGCCAAGGTTTTGTAACCTGCTATTTATCATTATTGACTTTGCTTTGTTAAACTGGGTTTGATTTGAAAGATTGTTTCTCATATGGTTCTTCTGCTTAAACAGTTTGATGCTGTGGTGGCTAATATGCAAGATCTACTTCCAAATCAGTTTAAAGACACTGAGGACATGATCAAGGGATTGAGAAAGCGATTGTCCAGTTTTCATGCAAAGATTTTGTATTGCCTAGATGATCTTGGCCTCATCTGTGCTCAGGAGGTATTGTATTATTATTATTTAGTTGTCATCTGTAGTGTTTTGTCAGGTAGCTCCACCTGTATGTACCTGGGCATCTTTTCTGGGTTTGAATGGACCTTGTGAAACTTTATTCGGAACACACTGAATGAACAACATTTACTTATATGTGAGACACGTTTACAAACATGATGACATCAATGACTCTACCAGGCTTGTTGTATAGGCTACAACTCTGTATTAAGTGCATTGGTCATGATTTCTTTTCTGATATACTTCTACAAAATTTTCTTGGTCTCTTTGGTTGGACACTTTTTAGAGTGCTGGTGTGAATGGCTTCTGTTTTGTCCAGAAAGAAGACAAATGTTTACTGGCTTGTTTAATAAGCCAGTAAATGTTTTCTTTTTTGTCAATGTAGTTGGGTGGGATTCTTTTTGGTCTTTTAGGCATCTGTTTTTGTTGCCTTTTGGCACCCGTTTAATAAAACTTCAGTAAACTCTAAAAAAATAAATTAAAAATTACTGGCTTTTTGTTGTCATAATTATGTCATCAGTGTGGTCATCAGAATTATAGTCTTGTCACAGCTTATTGGGTTTGGGTTTGGGTTTATGAATCCCGTTTCACCAATCATTCGTAGGCCGGCCCTATGTTCATTTTTTTTTTGTAAAACTTTCCACTGCAATTTACCATGAAATCTTGGTTACTCTGTCACTGGTTTAAGCTTAATTTTACTAATTTCCTTATCTTAGGCCCTGTTTGGCATCAGAATGAGTTCATCTCATTTTAGTTAACACTAATTTTGTATTAGAGATGCCGATACCTAGCACATAATTACCATTAACATGAACCCAGATCTCTAATACAAAATTCCTCTCAACTAAAAATGAGATTTAGGCGTCTACCAAACAGTGCCTTTGTTTCCACACTAAAACTGCAGGTAGATGGTTTGTTAATTTAGCACATTTTTTTTTTTTAAATAATTTTTTTTCTTTGTTTTTATTTCTGATCCTGCTTTTATCTTTCACTTGGTCTGATTTATGACTTGGCATGGAATATTACTTTGTAGGCTGCTCAAGTCTGTATGGAAACGGCACGTGTTGCAAACCTTGGAGAGGGATATGATTTTTCTAGATCAAGTTTTGTTCAGTGTAAATGCTTTCTTGAGGAAGTGTTAAATAAAATAGAAGAAACTTATCCACTTGGTATGATGTTCAATAGCTGTGTTCAATAACTTATTACAATTGGTTTTTTTTTTTTTTTTTGAAGTTTATCAATATAAGGTTAAAATTTTATTTTCTCAGAATATATGGTCAGGAATTTAGGTTATCAATTCTATGGTTTTTCGTTCTTTCTTTCTTTCCGAGTATGCTTGTCGATACATCATCTTTTGTAGCTTATTTTTCTCTCTGTTTTTAGCTACTCGTCTCTTGCTTATAATTGATGTAAATTCAATTTATGCATTATGGATATGTACATATTTACTCATCAAACTCAATTTCATTTCCCCCTCAATCATCACTGTGTTTCATTACTTGCATGCCTTTTCATTCCACTCATTCTTTCCATTTGGAAGCAGTATGAAGCAATTGGTTTTGTTTCCATAGCTTGCTTGCAGGCCTGAGAAAAAACATCAGAGCTGTAACGATGGGCTTGCCACTTACTAATGAAGTCAAGGAATGGAAACAATGCAGTTTGGGTCGTTAATGAATTCAAGGACATTGATTCTATAGCAGACCCAATGCCTCGACTCAAGGAGGAAACTGTGGTGCTACCAGGAGAGGAAACAGATAAGAGTGTCTCTCAAGCTTGAGCTAAAAAAAAAGTGAGAGAAGAAGAAACAATGTGGCAATGTGGCTGCAAAGATTTAGGGCAGTGTGGGTCAAAGAGAGAGGGTGATAAAAATATGAAGTTATTCCACAATATTGCCAATGCTAGGAGAAGAAATAACATGATTCAGAGTGTAATTGTAGATGGATGAGTGGTGGAAAGCAAGTGGCTGTGGTGAAGTTAATGAAATTTAACTCTAATCTCCCATGGACGATAGGTGGGACTTAGTCTCGACAGCCTTAATTTTTGTACAGTAGTGAGGATAGGTGGATTGGTTGGAAAGGACATCAAACTAGCAGTTTCGGAGTTAGAAAGAGTCAAAGCACCTGCCTGCAATGGGACCCAGCAGCCTTCTGCCAAGAGGTTAAAGGGGACTTGTTGAACTTTATCGGGGAATCAACAGGCTCTCTAAAGATAACAAGGCCTCCTTCATAGAGTTAACTTCTAAGAAGGAAGGCGCATCAAGTTGGAAAGATTTTAGATTCATCACCCTAATTGGAGGACCGTACAAAATTCTTCACAAAGATTTTGGTGGGAAGGCTTGGGAAGGTGTTGAGCAGAGTTGTTTCTAAGTTGTAGGGGAAATACCTATAATGTAAAGATTTTGGTCAGATGATGCCTCGATTGCTCAAGAGAGCATAGATTCAAGACACAGGAAGGAAAGCCTGGTGTGATTACTGATTATAAGCTTGATACGGAGAAAACGACTTTGTAAACTGGAAGTTCTTGGATACATTCTCAGAATGTTAGGCTTTGAGGAGGGTATCGGTCATGGAAACCCCATTTTTTGCTTGTTGTGGTGGTAGAGGCCCTAAGTAGAATGATTGAGATTCTGAGAAGGTTACGGCCTCATGAATGGTTTTTAGGTGAATCATGCGATCTTCCTACAATCCCATCTTCAGTTTGCAGATGATATGCTTCTCTTTTTGAGAGGCATATCGCTCCCAGGTTATCAACTTGAGGAAGGTGCTGCAGTGTTTCAAAGTAGTTTCATGGCATTATCGACTTACAAAAAATGTGAAAATTTGGGGATTATGTTTGAAAAGGGGTAATCAGTTGGGGTGTTCTCTTGTGGAGCTGGAGATCTGTCATTTTTGTTCCTTGGGTTGCTGCTTTCTTCTGGACAATTGGTTAAGTGATTGTGGGATGCGGTGGTGGAGAAAGTGGAAATAAAATTTTTGGCATGGAAAAGCATAGGGGTCAGTACCTATTAATAAAATCTGCCCGTCCAATATGCCACATTACTTTATGTTGCTCTTCCAACCAGTTCATCCCCAGAAAGCATACAGTGAGACTTTTGTTTGGGAGGTATGGAAGGGGAAAAGAAGATACATTGTGTGAGCTGGAGTGAAGTGTGCAAGCCACTACTTTTGGGCAGTGTGGGAGTTATGAGGCTTGAAAACTGTGATGTGAGTTCTCATAGGTTAGTGATTGTGGAGGTTTGGAATCGAGGAAGATTGAATATGGAGTTGAATAGTATTTTGTCAAAACAGAAAGGGGGGGCTTGTGGTGGCTTGTGTAGTGGGGGCTGGATTTGACCTTTCGCAGAACCAAGTATTTTCCCAGAATCTAATGCGGGTGACTGGTTCGATATGGGACAAGTCGCCCAAAGTGATAAAGAAGATGATTTAAAACTAAAAAACTTGGAAAAAAGAAGATTTTTTTTTGGAAAAGTATGAAAGACTTGGAAAAATAAAACACAAATATGGAGAAATTTAGATAGATTTATAGACACTAGACAAATTAAAGAAGCCCAAAATATATAGTGTGTACAAAAAAGTGCAAACAATGTAGATGCATTTGATACACATTGGCACAAAATGTATATTTCAAACCACCATTTTCACAACCTAGGCAGGCTAACATGATTATATCTGTCCAATATGTACAGAAATTATGTTTTAAGACAACTAATTATGTACTTATGGAGTATGTAACCCAATTAAAAAGGAAGTTGCATGCTCGATGAAAGCCACATCTTCATCACTGGCTATTCTTTGTCTTTTGATGTGCACAGTTGCATGAGGCCTGACTTTTATATGTGTATACTCTTTAATGGTAAGTAATTCCTCGCAAATCTCGAGTATTGTTTTGACCTCACTCACCTTTCTCTAGTATGAGGTTTATTGCAACATGTCAATATGTTACACAAGGAATCCATAAGGGGTGTTTCCTATTTGCCGTTAGCTCTATGCCAGCTGCCTTGTAACTTTCCTCAGTCTATAATGCTCCGCACCACTAGATTCTCCCCTATTTCCACCACAAAATGATTAATGCGGCCAAATATTTTGGCATCTTTGATGTCTAGTTGCATCAATTCACTTGTGGAAAAACTGTTCCTTGCGACAAATACATGGTTGGTTTACTATGATTGACTGGTCCAAAAACGAAGTGGACAAGGAGATAGCTTAATCCTGTAATGAATAGTTATTTGGACAGTTGGTTTAATGAACGATCAAGTATACTAGGATGTGTAGGGGCCTGATGATCATTATGAGATGTATGTAAGTATAAGGGTGTGTACATGCACGCACATCTATGTTACTTCATCTTGGAAGTTTATTCTCTAGGAATATACTAAAGTACACACTTGGAAGAGCATTCAAGTTCTTACTCGTGCGTGAAAATTTTCGAGTTGTTACACAGGTAGACTTAGATGGTTTGGTCATGTACAATGGAGACCAAGAACCGTGCCAGTTAGGAGTGAGTTGGTATATGGTGAAGGCTCAAAAAGGGCAAGGGGAAGGTGGATGGAGGTAGGAAGAAAAGACTTGACCTATGTTCTAATGAAAGGTTGGGCCCTGGATAGAGCAGAATGGTGGAACGAGATTCATGTAGCCAACCCCAATTAATTGGGATAAGGCTTCGATGATAATTATGAATGCAAGTGTGGGACCCATATTGTTAACAAGTTGACATTATTAGTCACCATCCCAAAACCAATATTGAAATCTATGCATGGGTCCCACACTTGCCCAAATTGAAGGCTCAAACATACTCTGCATCTCCTCCCTGACTTGAGGACCTGAGTCATATAAAAAAAATTCTTGGCTATGTATCGTGGGTTTTCTACTTTGCAACAAATTGAGTCTTTCCCTCACACTTTGATTTTGGAATTTTTTGATTCTATTGCAATATGTTGCGATTAGTTTCATATTCATCAATTTTGTAGATGCTTTCCTTTTTAGTTTTGTTGGTGGTATTTCTAACTGACAGTGGGTTGTGAAACATTCTTTTCCAGTCAATGGAGATATTTTGAAGGCAGAACCAGGCTACGTAGAGGCAGTCAAAATGGGCTATGTATCTCCTAAGTTATATGAACTAATGCAAATTTTTCAATCATTTGGGTGAGTGACCCTTTCTGTAGCCAATACCATGTGTCTACTAATGTCTCTTGTGACAATTGCTTCATAATCATTGTAATCTTTTTGGCTGCAGGGGATCTAAGGAAGTACTATGCCTGATTTTTGTGGAAAGAATAATAACAGCTAAAGTAATTGAAAGATTCATGAAGAAATGTAGTAATTTATCGCATTTCACATTTTCATATTTGACTGGAGGGAATTCATCAATCGATGCACTTACACCAAAAATGCAGAAGAACACTTTGAATTTGTTCCGTTGTGGGAAGGTATTCTTTTAATAGAGTTCCATAATTCGGTTGGAAGTTGCAAGCTGGTTTTATATGTTTATTCCTGTTTAACAGTGAGATTGTGCCTTGCAGGTGAACCTATTGTTCACTACTGATGTGGCCGAAGAGGGAATTGATGTGCATAACTGCTCCTGTGTGATCCGTTTTGACTTGCCAAAAACAGTTCGTAGTTATGTCCAATCACGTGGGCGAGCTCGGCAACATGATTCTCATTATATCCTTATGCTAGAAAGGTATGTGTTCCTTCTATTTATTTTGTTAATGCTGAAGTATTCTTTTATATTATGTTCATTTGTGACAGTCTTGAAGAAACAGCTTCTTTGATTTCCCTGTTAAGTGCACATGGTTTGATCAAGGCTTTGAATATGGTATTGGAGAGCCTATTGGCCAGACTGAAAAATGATACAATAGTAGACATCTCTGATCGTATCAGCATGTTTTCTTTGACCCAAAAAAAGAAGAAGAGGAAAAAATCTTAGAAAAAGGAAAAACAAAGGAAACACAAGAATCTATCATTTATTTGTGTTTTTTGGGCATGCATCCAGTAATTCGACCATTATTGGGTAAGAAATTTTTTTCTTTTTTTGAAGACACGGTGTGTCCCCACCTCATTTTTGAAGTGAGACTAATCCTTGCGGATACATGCAATCACCCACAACCACGTGTATTGGGTAAAGCCAAGGAGGGGAATTGAACCCTCACCTATAGGGAGCAAACCTACGGTGAAGACCATTCTTGGGTAAGAATTATGTCTGTCGGTCTGACATGCTGAAAATTGTGTTTTTGTATATTTGACCTTCAGAAAAAAAGAAGAAGAAGGAAACACAAGAATCTATCATTTATTTGTGTTTTTGGGGCATGCATCCAGTAATTCGACCATTCTTGGGTAAGAATTATGTTTGTTGGCCCGACACACTGGAAATTGTGTTTTTGAATATTTGACCTCTAAACAGAAAAAAAAAGTAGTACATAAACCTAAAACAATGAAAAAAAAGTGAAACTATACTCGCTAAATGTTATATACTACATGAATAGACTGTACACATGCTATCATACAAAAAACATAAATATAGATATTGATAATTTATAATAAAATAAAAAACCAGCATTTTTTCTTATTGTATCAGCACGTTTATTTATAACCAAATAAAAAACCAAAATCAACAAAAAGAGGTAAAAAAAAAATCAATAATACATGTTACACAGATTATATACATGTTATCAAATAGAAAAAATACATGTATTGTCTACATTGAATTATAGAAACCAAAAAGGAAACAGCAGAAAGAGTTAAAAAGGGTAAAAGAAAAAATTGCAAAATTTGTTGAATTAGTCAATACTTGAGTAGAGCTAGGTTCAAAATAGTTAAATCATTCCCTTCCCCAAAGTATTTTTAAGAAAATACCAAAAACTTTTCATACGAATGGTAAAACACACCAAAAAAAAAAGAGCCTACAAATGCTCAAAGATGCCAAATCAACTATTTCTTTGTTCACTCCCCAGATTGCATATACGGACAACTTAATCATTCATCATTTACAAGAAAAATTTGAAAAATAAAATAAATTAAAATGAGAAAAAACAATTAAAAAAAGAAGCAAACATAGGTTTTAAACGTGATTTTTAGGACAATAAGAAAATAGGCCATAATTAAACGCAACTCAAGAATGATTTGGTGAATTAGGGCCATTACGTTAAAAAAAGGAAAAATGAAAAAAAAAAAAGTTTTCCGGTTGCTCAAAATTTCCCAAAAATCGTTCACCTAGCTTCTATTCTATAAATAATGTTGAATCTTGTTTTTTGTTGTAAAAGAGGCATTTCAATCTGGTTGAAAACCCCTATCTATCCTCTTCTTCCTAGCTGAAAATGACAAAAAGAGTAAAAGAAAAATGTGAAAAAACTGGAAAATGGACATTTGTGTGTATCGGCTCTATCTGGCACACCTACCAGTGTATTCAAGACATTGACACGGCTCGAAATATCGTCTGGTGTTGGCTGATATGGCCCAGCACAGCTGTACAAGGTATTTTTAAGACCTTAGATTTGATGATTTGATCATCGTCATCTAAGCCTTATACCAATTAATTAGGGTTGGCTACATTGAATCTTGTTCCACCATTCGACTCTATCAAGGGCCATGCCTTTAGTTGGATCATAGGTCATCAAGTCTTTTCTTACAACCTCCATCCACGTCCTTTTGAGTCTTCCCCTTCCCCTTCTAGAGCCTTCAACTTGTACCAACTCACTCTTGATCGGCGTGGTTCTTGGTCTCCGTTGCACATGACCAAACCATCTAAGTTTACTTTTCCTCATCTTAATACCTAATGGTGCTCCTCTTAAGTTCTTCAAATGCATTCATTTCTAATTTTGTCCTTATCTTGCCACTCATCCATCTCAACATCCTCATTACTACACATCCCGTGATCATGTTGTTCCTTAACTACTCAACATTCTGTCCTATAAAGCATGGCCGGTCTTATGGCTAACCTATAAAATTTTCCATTCAATTTTGAGTGGTACCCGACGATCACATAAAACGCCCGAGAAACATCTCTATTTTTTCCACCTAACTTGAATTCTATGGGACTCATCCTTCTAAATCTCCCCACTCTCATGGATTATTGATCCAAGCTATCGAAAGTGGTCATTTTGGGAAACTTCTTGCTCAATGATCTTAATTAATTTCTCCTTTCCGGCTATGTTGTTACTAAAATTGCTCTCCATTATGTTTTAGTCCAACTAATTTTAAATCCTTCATATTCTGATGCACCCTTCCTAAATGTAGCTTTGAGTTTATTCCCTCCCTCGCCTTGTCAATCAAGTCTGTCATCTACGCCCTCCCTCGTCATTGGAATCTCTTCCTGCAAATGCCTCGTTAACATGTCCATGACCAATGCAAAAAGGTATGGGCTCAATGACGACTCCTGGTGCAAGCCTACAATGATTGGGAACTCACTTGTCTCTCCACTAGTACTCACATTGTTACTGCTCCCTCTGCATATCCTTAATCATGCTAATATATCCTCTTGAAATTCCTTTCTTTACCAACACCTACCAGAATAACTCTCTGGGGACCCTACGTATGCTTTCTTGAATCGATGAAGCAGGCTAGATGCAGTTTTCTGAGATCAAAGGATGAATGACCAAGCCCCTGTGGTGATAAAAGCAAAGGGGCTTCGAAAGTGTGTTCCTTGAAATCAGGTCACCGGATAAATAGAGCAGCTTTGTATGAGGTTCCTTGATGAAGGCTGTTAGTGAAGGTTCCCAGATATGAAGAGTGGAAACAACTTCTAGCTGGCATGGGTGTGGGATCACTTGGCAGAAATGGGAGTTTGGCTCTCTTGAATGCCTTAAACCCCTTGGCAATGAATGTGCTTCAAACAGTAGTTATTTCCTTTTTAGTAGTCTTCTTCGGCAAGTTCTCTTTTTTAAAGTATTGTAAGTGAAGAGAATAGAAGAGATGAAGTCAGTCCCTTAGTGTAGTCTATATCCACAGCTGACGCAACTCCGTACCGTTAGTGTTGAGGAGTTAGAATTTGAATAGTGCAGCTAGAAAAAAAGGAGTTGGAACAGCTCAAATACATATATGTAAGGCCGCATGTTTGAGAATGCAATGAAGTTTCAATTATTTTTCTGCTTCAGAAACTTGCGACTTTTCTTAAAGGGTGCGATGCTCTTTTCTTGTGTTTCAATGCCACTTGCAAGGCGACTTGAGTGATTCAAGTTCCAGCCTATTTATCTTGTTTGTTTTCAATTTATTGAATCCTACCGAGTTTACTCCTTTCTTTTCCGCCAATATTCCAGTCCGTGAGTTTTCCCAGCCCTTAATTCTTTTTCTTTTCTTCTTAACTTTTTTTAAATTTTAAATTTTTATTTTTTGCTGCTAAGCATTGTTCCCTATCAATAGTGCAATTTCCTTCTGTTTTCTGTTTGCGGCCTAGGTGGTTGTGAGATGAAGTGATGAACTACAATGTTGTAAGTTGTAACACAGTAACATGCAAAACCCACTTGTTTGTTTATAGTCTGCATGAAAGTATTCTTTGAATCTTTTTTCTACATTCTCATCATTGAGGTAGTACTAGAGGCTCTTTTCATTTGAGGTCTATGATGAGACTTGCTCTTTATTACCTAGTTTCGGCATCATTTTGCACATATTTTGTTAATCAGGATTGTTTCTCTTCATATATTTATCTATTGAAATTGCCAGTAGCGCAGGTTGAGTCTTCAATATGCAGTTAGCAGAACTCTTATTGAGCTACTCAATATTTGTTATCAAGTACGCGGTGGCGACACATATGGCTATATTCATGTCTGTGTGTATTCTCATGCATGCATTTATTTTTTGCTTAGCTGACTGTGGAGCGATTCCCACATTTCTCTAATGGTTGTGGTGAAACTAGTTCTCAAACCACCCAATATTCTTATTCAAGAGTTAGAATTTTATACAGTGACTGCTCCATCTACATCTTTTACCTAGTCCTTCAATATTTGAATTTCGGGGGGTCCGGGACCTTCACATGGCTGCTTGGTGTTATGATGGCCAAATTGGAAAGCAACCGTGATAACCTTTTGAGTCACCGCAGCTCTCTTGCTTATTTCTACAGTGAGTTATAATTGCAATATGAATTCTAAAATTAGAAATACCACAGGGGAAATATCAAGCAAAGGGATGTGTTATTTGATATTATTAGGAGCGAGCATTCTATGGCAGACACTGCCTCGAATAGAGACCCTGATGCAAGCATTTCTAAAGTTTGTCGCCATGAGGACATAAATGCATATTCTGTTGAGTCAACGGGAGCAACGGTTACTCCAGATTCTAGTGTTAGTCTCATCTACAGATATTGCGAGAAGCTCCCTGGAGATAAGTATGAGTTTTGCTTTTTACTGTCTACTTCTCAATAGCCTGTTCCTACTTTGCATTCTTGTTACTTTGTATTGTTTTTGAAAATCTCTTACACGTGTTTCATGCTATAATTTGCTTTATGCTAGGTACTTCACTCCGAAGCCAAAATTTGAGTTTGTTCTTTACGGAGGTTCTTATGAGTGCACATTAACTCTACCTCCTAATGCGGCTTTTCAAACTATAGTCGGTCCTACATGCCGAGGTTGTCACTTGTCAAGGCAGCTTGTATGCTTAGATGCTTGTAAAAAGTTGCATCAAATGGGTGCACTTGATGATCATCTTCTCCCTTCAGTTGAAGAGCCTTCAGAAAGTGATCTCATTCACAAGAATACAGAATCTGCTTCAGGTGCAGGTAGGCAATATCTCTATTTGCCCCTTGCTTGTAGTGGTTTGACATTTAAGGGTGTAGTTTGTGGGGTTGGTTTTAGAGATGTGCCTTATCTTTTCATGTTCTATTGCAGGCCATCCACATCTCATCAGATGTTTATACATGATTTTTTTTGAAGGATTGTTTATACATGTATTAGAAGAAGTGTTTATAAAATCTCCCGAGTCAGTCAAATCTTTTGAGGTTCCTTCAAAACATTCTTATTTGCCCTAAAAATGCCCTTCCTACCATCAACTAAATTTCTGAAAAGCAAATACTTACTCTAGAATTTTTTTTTTTTTTGAAAGATGAATCACTTTATCAGGTAAAGCCAAAAAAGAAAACAAGAGAGAAACAACAAAAGACCACAAAGGAAAAAAAGAAAAAAAAACTAGAACACAAACAGCCCAGCCTCGAACCTGGGACAACCCTCTCACAAAGCTTAGGAGCCCAATCTCTAAAGTACACCAAAACCCTACAGAAATCCCTTGTAGAAGAGACCCAACCATTTTGAAAGCACCTATTGTTCCTTTCTAACAATAAAAAGCCCAAATGACTGTGAGAAGGCTGATCCTACATCTTTTCCGACCAAAGGAACCTCCTAGAATTCTTTTGTGAACCTTTATGAAAAATTGTTCAAGGAAAAAAAGAAGCTTTAAGAAAAGAAACATTCAATACACTTCCAAAATAGATAATTTGTAATGTTTCACTATAAAGAAAATGATATCTTGTTGAGAACTTTCGATTGGGTAATCTACCAAAATATGCGGTGGAAACTTGCACTGCATAAAATTTGTATATTGAAAATGTAACACTTTCAGGAATTTTCATCTGCTATATATATTTGAGAATTAGAAAAGTCTTTATTAAAGAAAAATGCCAAAAGCCGACACAACGCTACAAACCAAAGAAACTATACAACACCCATAAATCACAATCCTTCAAGCAGGAAGCCCACCCCAACACCTCAATCTTTATTTTCCTAATTACATCCCTCACCAACTCACTTATATTTTGGAAACAAGGACTATTCCTTTCCCTCTATATTGCCCAAAGAACCACCACGAATACCAACCTCTAAACCATTCCACCTTGTTTTTTAGCCCCACATTTGTGCCAAGCCAGAAGAAGATATTTTGTCCCGGCATAAACCATGCTACTTGAAGCTTTCGAGAAACCCTTCCCACACCTTACGAGCGAAGGAGCAATGGATGAAGAGATGATTAATGGATTCCAAGTTTTCCATACACAGGACTCAAATATTGGGAAGACCATCAACTTTTTTGAAGGTTGTCAACAACTAGCACATTCTTCCTTCCCACTTGCCAATCAAAAGCCACAACCTTAGAGGGAGCACCATAGAACCAAGACTTGGCCGTTTGATGATGACACTCTTCCACAGGGGCCTTTCAAAGTGCCTTATAAAACTAGACTCATTCTTGGAGCTTATCTAGAAGCCTAATAAACTCCTCTTTCTCGTCCTGCAAATTCCTCCGGCAAGGAGGCAACCAAACCACCTCACTGCCATAAAAGGAGATGTAATGAGCAACTGGAGCATTTGCCTCTGGAGAAAGATGAGCTAATTTTGGGAATTCTAAACAAAGCGGCCTCCCCCCATGCCACACATCATCCCGGAAATGAATCCTCTCCTTGTTCCCTAGGAGAAGCAGAACCCCTCCCTAAACCATCCAACACACTAGAAACTGCCTTCCACACGACCGATCTTCTGTAAAGAGAGGGGCTTTTAACCCACCATCCCCCTTCTTGGGGTCCATACTTTCCTTTCACTACCTCTCTCTGAAGATTCCCCTCTATTCCAAACCTCCACAACCATTTACCCAACAATGCCAAATTTACACTTTCCAGCACCGTAATTCTCCCCCTTTGCCATATGGGTTTACAATTTTTTTTTTCTCCCTATTTCCCTTCCACAGGAACTCCTGCCTTAGCCTCTCAAGTCTATCCACAACTGATATAGGGCCCTTGAAAAGTGACGTGAAGTAAAGCGGTAAGTCAATAATGACTACTTGAGAAATATTTTCACCCGGAATATGATTGATGTAGAACATAATTCACAAGAAATCTAAGATGTTCATTGTAGAATGGATGGATGTGAATTTCACTGAAGAAAAAGAGTTATTTTTCTTGAAAATTTCTTGCAAAATAAACAGTAATTTTTCACAGAAAAAATTGTACCAAGAAAATTTATCATTGAAATTGTATAAGTGCATGATTTACTAAATACGAACATGGAATTTATACCCTTAAACATTCTGTGATTAGATTGAGAAGTAGCCCAGATTGTGATGATAGTTAAAAAAGAGCCATTTCACTTGAAAGTTGCATGATAATTTCCTCCGAGCAGTTACTGCAAAAATGTAAACTGCAAGTTGGTAGGTACGAAATTCTCTGAAAGTTTTTTCTATATCCAAGAGTAGTAGTTTTAAAAATTTTCTGTAGCAAGCTTCTAAATTCTACACCGTTAACTTATAGCATGCAGTAGATTGCTGTCCAGTCTCACTTTTGGGCATCTCTGATCAGAAATAATCTCTAATGGGAAAACACTAGTAGCATCTACATGATTGGCATGCATAAACATAATCACACAGATCATGATATGCCATTCAATACTAGAATACACGGGGTTTTAGTTCCCTTCTAATACAAAGAAAATGTTGTACTTCCTTTTATGGGTGCGATGGGAAATATGGATCTAGGCTCTCCAGCTTGTGGGAGTGTTGAAGAATACAAGTTTAGGTGTTTATCTGTTGTGTTTGTGGTGTTAGTTTTATAATTTAGATTTCATTTATTAAAGGTTCCATGTTTTGGAGAGCTAAACCTATTTTATGTTTATTAGTTTCATAACTAAGTGATATGTTTAATTTTATCTTTTCATCCTTTATGAAGTTTTAAAGTGTTTAATAGTTGCATTACTGTGTGTTTGCCGATGTTAATTTCTGCCTTACAAATATTTTTTTTTCCATACTAAAGGATAGTGTCTTTTCTTGGATGTCCAAAGGAACAACGAAAAGGAAGGAATTACATGGCACAACGACTGTTCATGCTTTGTCGGGAAATTGGGCACACAAAACTGATGGTGTCACCATGCATGCATATAAAATAGATTTCGCCTGTGATCTTGTCAGCGAACATTACTCTGGATTTGTACTTCTAATGGAGACAAAGCTGGATGATGATGTGGCATGTGCAAAAGTGGATCTTTACTTGGTCGACAAGATGGCCAAGTCTTCTATTTTTCCATGTGGACAAGTCCACTTGGATTCAGACCAGGTCCCTATTTTGGAACATAAGTTTGTGAATTTGGTTTGGTTTCTTTTTATATAATTTGTCCATCTATAACATTCCGATATGGCTCTGTTAACTGATCCATTTCTCATAGCAGGTGAAGATTTCAAAACTGTTCCAGGAATTCTTCTTTAATGGATTGTTTGGGAAGTTATTTATTGGATCCAAATCATCTGGAGGACAAAGGAAATTTTTACTTGAGACGGAAAATAATTCATTATGGAGCAGTATGAATATGTATCTGCTTTTACCTCTCGAGTCATCAACTATCTCAAGTCATGAAACTTTGAGCATCAATTGGAAGGGAATTAGTTCGTGTGCTTCCATAGTGGAGTTTATGAACACTAGGTCCTTGGTTGGTGCTGATTCTTGTTCCACTAGGAGCATGGAAAGTTCATCATCTAGTAGCACTAGTTTATCTAAAAATGAAGAGATCCACTTTGCTAACAATTCTGTTGATATTCACGACCTTCAAGACATGGTGGTTATGGCCATTCATACGGGGAGGATTTATTCAATTCTTGATGTGATGATTGATATGTCCGCTGAGAGTCCATTTGATGTGACTTCTGAAACCACGCCATCGAGTTTTGCTACCTTCAAGGACTACTTCAACAAGAAGTTTGTGATTTGTTGCTTTAATGTTGCACTTCTTATTTATTTGATTTTCCTGGTCTGACTTGATGTCAAAAATTTTCATTTTATTGATGCTACCATCTTATGCAGGTATGGGGTTGTGCTTCAGCATCCTGGACAGCCCTTGCTGTTGTTAAAGCAAAGCCACAATGCACACAACCTTCTTTCTTCAAAATCTAGATACGAAGGTTTGTTAGTTCGCATGTATATGATGCTCTGATTGTGTAACATCTTTTTAGTTTTTTCTGTTATCTTCACTTCAAGGTTTGCATGACATTCGATATATCCATCAATCCCTTGATTTGTTTTAGTAATTTTCTTTGCTCTTAATAATTAGAAATATTAGTCACTTAAAGTAGCTCATGCACAAATAACCTGTCCCGTCAACTCACTCCAATTTACTTTGTGTAATGCTTTGATATCCTAGAAAAATGTATCAGTTTGGCTGTATAGACAATGCTAAGTAGCATGTATTATGTACTTATGATTGTGGAGGTCTGCACACAAATTATTACAAAGTTTGCTTATTTATTGACTCTTGTTCACACTTTTTCTTTTTTGATATGAGTTGAAAATATATACTAAATAGAGTGGAAGGAAATAAAAGACTGGATAAAAAAGGTAGAAGAAAGGGGGAAGGTCTAAGTATGCAAAGAGAAAAAAAGGGTAAATAATGGCAACGTAGCAAGTGAGAGGGAATAAGAATGTGAAGAAGCCCAACACTTCACCATCAACTCTTGTTTTCTCCCTCCTACGTAATTTGTCTCTCCTTTGGTCATCATCGTAATCATAGCCTTGTCCTAGCTATTTGGAATCAGTTCTATCTACTATCATTTGTTGTAAAATACATATGGGCAAAACTAATATGACTTGGGCATGTACTGTCAAATGTATCAGCTAGGAAGGAATGAGTGAAAATTGATGGTTTGGATGATCATTCATTGATAGAAGAATATGCACAGTAATTATCATGTATCTACCATATATGTACATAACTTACTGAGTACAGAAAATGACAATCGGACAAATTAATGGTGATCTCTATGAATTGCATGCTGATGCAAGCAAGGCCTCAAACCACGTGTGTACAAGAGGAGAACTAAGGTAGGCTCCAATTGATATTATGTGGTGGTGCATGCAGTCCATGTTTTGACACATGTTTTACTTAAGAGTTAGTTTAGGAGCCTTTTTGAGCCCTATTACTTGCATGGTAAGTAACAATTCTTTTAGGAGTTTTTTTTTTCCCTTCCATTATGTCTCTTCTAAGACAAGTTGTAGTTGTCTTAGGAGTAGTGTTCGAAATATCAGTATCGCGCAATGTATCGCATCCTCAGGATACAAATATGTGTTAGTTATCGCACGGGATACATCGTTTGTATCGGATAATTTATCACACTTTTTGGAAAACATGGGGAAACATTAGGAAAATGGTTGAATTTTTCAATGAAACTTCAGGGATTGTTAAAAATGACCTTAATACACACCTTTGAATCATAACATCTCAAAAAAAAAAAAAAAAAATTGCACGTAATAGGTTTCCTTTGTATAGGGTCCTAAGCCATGCGTTGTCTGATTGAACAATGCAACTATATTCAAATTGAATGCATAACATTTATAAATGTATCAAGACATGTATGATCTGTAATAATGCACACTAATGCATGAGATCTGCACTGTTCATAACAATAGGGTGAGCCCCAGGAAGGTTTTCAATGGTAAGTATTCATTCCCACTGACTTGGTGTAGTGGGGGCCACTTGAACTATAGATCCACCTCATGAGTGGGCCCTGCCCCATGTCCACATCCAGTGGACCTGATCAACGACTAGATGTCAAACAGACCATGGTGGGCCTAACGTGTTTAAACACCACTTTTTCTAGTATTTGGGACCATGTTTCTTATAGTGTGGTCCACTTGAAGCTTCATTGGTGCACCATTGTTTGGGACTGTGCATATAAGGCAGTGGTTGGGGACCATATAAGGCAACGTGCAAATAAACGTCGTTGGCGGACCATTATTTCTTGCAGTGTGGTCCACTTGAAACTTGTATCTCCTTCATTTTTAGGACCATGCCCACTAATTTGTAAAAATAGATGGATGGCGTGGATATGCAATACATAGTGAAAACACAAATATTAGCTTGATCCAAAACATCGGTGGCCCCTAAGAATTTTTCAACACTAGCTGTTCAATTCACATTGTTTCTTGTGTTGTGGTCCACTTGAGCTTTAGATATGCTTCATCTTTGGGGCCACCGTCCGACTATTTTCAAAGCACATTTTAGGGCATGATCCAAAAAATGAAGCATGCCCAAATCTTAGGTGGAGCACACAAATATGATCCAAAGCTTGTGTCCCACAGGAAGTTTTTAATGGTCAATTACTACTGTTTCATGTATTATGGTCCATCTAAGATTTGGATATGCTTCATTTTTTATATCATGTCCTAAAATGAGTTTTCAATACAGATGGATGTCGTGGATGTAGTCACATACATCAAGGTGGGCTCCACAGGTCCCATGCACGTTGGTAGATCCGGGATCTCACCAAATTGACTCCCATTTCCGATGAAGTTGGGTAGTACACAATCCGCACATGCAATGCGGAAGACCAGCGATGTGGTTGCGCCCTTGATTGTGGGCCCCACCATGATGTATGTGTTGTATCTACACCATCCATCCATTTGGAGACATCTTTTTAGGGCATGAGCGAAAGAATGAGGCCAATCCAAAGCTCAATTGGACCCCACCACAAAAAAAAAAGTGGGGACAGTGACACCCACCGTTGAAACCTTCCTAGGGCCCACCATGATGTTAATTTGAGATCCAACATGTTCATAAGTTCACATAGATATGGATGAAGGGAAAACACAAATATCAACTTGATCGAAAACTTTTGTGCCCCCCTAGATATTTTTAATGGTAGGCATTCAATCCCCACAGTTTTCTGTGGTGGGGTCCACTTGAACTTTGGATCGGCCTCATTCTTTGGCTCATGCCCCAAAATGATCTCGCAAAATGGATGTACAGTGTGGATATAACACAAACATCATGGTGGGGCCCACAGAAACATAGTTTGATTATTTTTTAATGGTTAGGATTAGGTCATAAGTTCACATAGATATGGATGAAGGGAAAACACAAATATTAGCTTGATCGAAAACTTGTGCCCCCCTAGAAATTTTTAGTGGTAGGCGTTCAATTCCCACAGTTTTCTATGGTGGGGTCCACTTGAACTTTGGATCGGCCTCATTCTTTGGTTCATGCCCAAAAATGATCTCTCAGAATGGATGGACGATGTGGATATGGCACATACACCATGGTGGACCCCATAAAAACATAGTTTGATTATTTTTTAAGGGAGAGGATTAGGTACGGCCTTGGCTTGACCCAAGACGGTGCCCCACTTATGGTGGGGCCCGCCTTGGTACATTTATTGCATATCCAAGCTGTCCATATGGTTTTACAAATCATTTTAGGGCATGAGCTGAAAAATGAAGCAAATTCAAAGGCAAGAGAGATTTTTTCCTATATATATTTTTATTTTCTTTAAATTTCTGGAATTGTAGAGAGGATTGTTAATGCAGGGGCATTTTCATACCGGACTTGAGTGGGGTTGCCTGTGGGATGCAGGGGCACACTCGGGGTGGGCAGCCCGTGTGAGGCGGGTGGCTCGTGAGAGGTGGGCCGCACCTGTGTGAGGCGGTACCCATGTGATTTGGGGCCCACGAGGGGGGTTCGACCAAGGTCCTAACCCATGCGATGTGGGGCCTGGGCTATGAGATAAATGGATTAATTCGCCACACTCTATCAATTCGAGCTTTTAGAGCAAGTGGTTAATTGCGCTGCATCAATTGTCGACTACGTCGCGGAAGATATTTATAGATATCAACCGATATCTGGATCATAAGTAAAGAAAAACACATGATATTGTGCGATATATTGTTGATATATTGCGTGATATCCGGGATTTTTTTTTTATTAAAAAATTTTGCATACTCGTGGGCAGTTTCGTATTGCTGGACCGCGATACCGATAATATCGGCCGATATATCAGCCGATGGTATCTATATTGCGAACACTGCTTAGGAGTTCTTTTCCTTCTTTAACTAGAATCCAAATTCCTTATGTGTGGATTGGAAGTTGGACTCAAATAAAGAAACTTGTATGGATGTTTATAAATAGGGCCATTGACCATGCACATATAATAGATAGACGATATATATTTTTTTCCCAAAAGGAAGTGCTGAGAGCAGTTGAGAGTAGGGTTTATGGTGATACCTAGCTATTGGCTAGAGGACTGTTGAGTTCTGCAATTCACGTTGTCTTGCATGTTTTACAATCTGTCTGGGCAATTCTTATTCTCTGATTTTTATTTATTTATTTATTTTTTAAAAGAAAATCTAAATCTGGTACGTTGCTTTTCAGCCAGTGCTATTGTTTCAGTCCAATAGCTTCATTACATTCACCTATCAACTTGAAAGGCAACAGATGTCAGAGATTTTTACCTCCCCTCTTAATGCAAGAACCTTTGGAAAAGGTTGGAGGCATACATCCTTTACACGAAGTTCTCCACTCGTGCCATAAGTCTTAAGTCACAAGGCATATTCTGTAAGTTGGATATTGCCAAGGCCTACGACCATGTTGATTGGGAATTCCTTCTGTACATGTTAGCTCGGATGGGCTTTGGGGTCAAATGGAGAGAATGGATTGTTGCTTGTATTGGGTCGGCCCATTTTTCCATCATTCTAAATGGGTCTCCCAGAGGTTTCTTCAAAAGCTCGAGAGGATTAAGGCAGGGAGATCCCCTCTCCCCTTTCTTGTTTCTTATAGTTGGCGAGGCTTTGTCCCAAATGCTGAAGAAAGGTCAGGAGCATAATCTCCTTCGTGGCATTGCGATGCCGGGCTTGGTGGATCCCCTCACTCACATCCAGTTCGTGGACGATACTCTTATATTCTCTGAGGCCTCAGGTGACAAAATTGATAATCTGCTCACTACTTTGCACTGTTTTGAAGCAGTCTCGGGTCTTAGGATCAACATGTGCAAATCGAAGTTGCTTGGAATTAATGTCCCTATGCCTTCTCTCCAAAACTTTGCTGACTCGCTTGGGTGCCGTGTTGAGACTTTCCCTACATTCTTTGTTGGTCTGCCCCTTTTTGTGGGCTCTCCGCCGAAGTGTATGTGGGATAGGGTCACCCCAAAATTCCAAAAATACCTGGCCTCCTGGAAATGCAGGTATTTATCCTTGAGTGGTCGACTGACTTTGATTAAATCAACTCTCTCTAGCCTCCCCTTCTATTTTATGACGCTGTTCAGATGTCCGGGGCCGGTCCTCAAGTATATTGACAAGATTAGAAGAGACTTCATGTGGTTTGGAAAGGATAATCAGAAGAAGTTTCATTTGTTTGAGTGGAAAGAAGTGTGCAAAGTGTTTAGGGAGGGAGGTGCAAATGATAAGAATCTTAAACTTATGAATTTGGCGCTGTTGGGGAAATGGGTTTGGAGATTTGCTTCTGAAAAAGACGCTCGAAATATGGTTCCTCCTAGGGAGGTTGGTGGCTTAGGGAGTCTTTGTTTTATAAGGCCTCTCATATCTGGCGAGGAATTCTTAAAGCCAAACAACCAGTTATTAAAAATAGCAGTTATGTGTTGGGCAATGGTTCCTTGATTCGGTTTTGGAAAGATCTATGGATTGGAGAAAAACCCCTCAAACTTCTATTCCCTCAAATTTATTGCCTCGCTCTAGACAGAGACATTCTAATCAACAGATGTTGCTATTCTACGCCAGCGCATATAGTATGGGATATCAGATGTATTAGAATTCTTTCTGAAAGTGAAGCAAACGAGTACACGACTCTACAGGATTACATTTCTAAATCAACGATTATTCCCTCCCAGCCTGACAACATTGCGTGGCCGTTGGAGAAATCTGCCTCTTTTTCTGTCAAGTCCCTTTATGCCTTAATATATCCAGCTATGCAGTCTCAGTGTGATGCTATGCCGTTTATTTGGAAGTATCAAGTCCCTCCTAAATACATTTGTTTTGGGTCGTTGGTGGGTCGCAATAGAATTCTTACCATTGATAACCTGGCTAAGCGAGGCATGCAGATCGTCAACATTTGTTTGTGTTGCATGCGTCAAGTGGAATTTGTGAATCACTTGTTGGTTCATTGCCCTTTCATTTCCTCCATTTTGACAGATTTTTGTCAGTGCTTCTCGGTCAATTGGTGTTCTCCTCTATCAGCCGCAAAGATGCTGTTTGCTTGGAACGGTCTCAAGCTCGAAAAATCGAAGTCTATCATCTGGTGCATGGCCATCCTCGCCATTTGGTGGGCTGTATGGGAAGAAAGGAACAAAAGATGCTTCAATGATACTTCTTCTGTTAAGTCTGTGGGTTCTAGGGCTAAAAAGATGGTGATTGAATGGGCTGTTAATGTAAAGGATCTGAAAGATGTTGATTTTAGCTTTTTAAGCGGTTAGGTGCCTTCTGCTATCTCAGCAGATGCCTTTTAGGCGGTTAGGTGCCCTCTCTCTTTTTTTTTTTTTTTTTTCGTTTAATGCATTTTCAGTTTGTTGCCTTTTAAAATTTTTTTTACAGCTTTTGTTTGTTCTAACTTCATCCTGCACCATGATGCTGTCTTGATTATGTCTTATCAAAAGGCATAATCTTCAATAACATATCTCTTAATTGTATGGGAAACTATCGTAATCGTTGATTTGAAGTGTATATCTAACAAGTTGTTCAGTTATTGGCGTATGAGCTTGAGATAGAACTGTTTTCATTTCACCATATCCATATTGCTTCTGCCAATGCCTCAGTATTTTGCTCCATGCAATTAATAATCACTATGTTTGTAATTGGATGCGTATGATGCTTAAATGAATTTGAGAATATTCTTATGGTGTATGTGAGACAGTTCATGATTAAACATTGGTGAAGAAATTTATATGCTAATTTGTGCCCCATTTCGCGTCGTATTGTCGTGCTTGTCTATTGGCAGGTGGTCCGGCCAGTAGGAAAGCCCGTCAGAAGGATTGCGACACGCAAGCAGAAAAGCCACTATGCCATGTCCACATGCCTCCAGAGCTTTTGGTCATCATTGGTGTACCAATAAGTGTTTTAAAGTCATTTTACTTGCTACCTTCATTGATGCACCGATTGGAATCCTTGATGTTGGCCAGCCAGCTTAGGAAGGAGATTGCCTTTCATTCCAGCAATTGTGATATATCAAGTCTTCTGGTTTGCTTCTTGTTTCTTGTTGTTTGGCTGATGGTGATATGCTAATAATCATTTTCAAATATTTGTCTGATGGGAGTCTTTTGTCCTTAGATTCTGGAAGCAATTACGACTCTAAGATGTTGCGAGGACTTCTCTCTGGAGCGTTTGGAACTGTTGGGGGATTCTGTGTTAAAATATGCCGTTAGCTGCCATCTCTTTCTGACTTATCCTAAGAAGCATGAAGGACAATTGTCCGCCCGTAGATCGTGGGCTGTTTGTAATTCAACCCTCCATAAATTGGGAATCAATTGCAAGTTACAGGTATACAACAGTTTTGTGATAACAATGGATTTTATGGGGCATCTTTAATCGTTTTGACGAGGGGATCCCTGTGCTTAAGCAATGGAGTTTATGGTTCAGTCTGTTTATCAACTAAAATTATTTTATTGTGAAACTATCAATTATAATGATTTTGGAAATTCTCTTTTCATATTTAAAGATGTCTTTCCATCTGATTCAAGGGTTATGCCTCACTATTCATTTTACTGGTTAGTTCCATTCGTTTTTGTCAATGAGTAGTATATTTGGTGCCATTAGCATATTTCTTAGCTGCAACTGTGATGTTGTTTTTGCTTACCCGCTTTCTGTTTTCTACATTGTGAGAAATTACTACAAATTGGTTTTGTACATTCTTGTCTTGTCCATTGGTTTTGGGAAGGAAGATGTTGAGATGGATGCTGGCTCAAGTCCAGGATAGATAATTGGGATTTAGGCCATTGAAAGCAACCAAGTAGCAGTTTCAATCAGAGATGAAACGATGGAGAGTAGTAGATTGAGATGGTTTGCTCATGCTCAACGAAGACTGGATATGGCTCCAGTAAGGATTGGGAAATTGATTAGAGTTGAAAGGCCTGAAAGAGAATGAGAGTAAGCCCAAAAGCATACTTAGATTGAGGTGGTGAGCTTGTTCACCAAACAGGGATATTCCCTTATGATTCATTGGTGAAAGGGATTTGTTTTACCCAAATAATTGGGCAAGGCTATGATGAGGACAACGATGTTCTTGTCATGTATATCTGACACATTTGACAATCGATGCGATACACATTTGGCCTTATTGAGTGGTCCAAAGTTCAAAATTTGACACTTCATACAGGATCTGTCTTAGTCAACCGGACTAGGAGATGACTGGATCAAGTCTTATGTATTTATTCTGCACTAGTGTTTGGTGCGTTCTGTCAAAAATCTCCTCAGTTCTAGGGTTTCATTACATCTCTTTATTCTCTCTCTCTCTCTCTCTCTCTCTCTCTCTCTCTATCTATCTACACACATACACACAACCAATTAGTTGGGATAAGGCTTAGATGGTGGTGATATATAACATATATTCTATCTAATATATAGCCAAAATTCTATAGGCTTTTCTCCATTTCTACTTAAAAGTTGCAGAAAGTTATCATTACTTGTGTGTTTGTGTGGGTGTTAGATTTTTTTTTTTTTAAATGAAATTCTGTTTACGTGATTATGGCTGTACACTCAAATCCATTGCAATCAAATTTCCCAAACGTAGGGAGGGGTTCTATTTATTTCATACGAATGTACACGTCATAATTTGACCATCAATTGCATTGAAAATAAGCACCTCTAATTAACCAACAAGAGGCTCCCTAGCTTAGCAAATCTTGAGATGTTACAAACTTTGTCAACAGATTTTTCCTTGTTTAGAGAGATTTTAGTTTTTTAGAGAGAGTGAATTAATGGGTGTCCAAGAACTAGGCGGTGGAAGTTATGTTATTTACATTTATTTATTTTTTGGGAGGTAACACATTATTAAGAAAGCCTGCCAAAGCAAAAGCCTTGCCTATCCTCCTTTCATGCCAAGCTGGAAGGAAATGCTTCATTGACTTAGGAATCACCCATAGTATACTGAATAGGGAGAAGAAATTGGCCTTCTACTCATTTGCGAAGGTGTAAAGGAGAAAGTGATGGTTGAGTATTCCTCGCCTTTCATAAACATGAGGCACTCATTTTTAAGTGGCAACTTCCTTATGTGGAGATTATCGATTGTTAGAACTTTATTGTTCCCTACTAACCAAGCCAAAACCGCAAACTTAGGATGAGCCCCATAGTGGCAAATGTTAGTAGTGTGATGAGGCAAGCTTTCCATGGGGCCGATTAGTGATTTGTAAAAGGATTTCATGGAGAATCGGCCTGATTTAGTTACCTACTTGTTAGATGAGCTGGTAGAGACAATGTAGTGAGTGTGAGTGATCCAGTGTTCAATCCCTGGCAGTGTAACCTTTCAAAAACAGAAAAAGAAAGAAAGAAACAAAAAAAGAATCAGTCTGATTTATCTTTTGAACCAAATCATAGCATCATTGACCTCAACCACTGGCTTAGCCTGGCGAAGTAACAGCGAGAGATTGGCGAGATCTTCGGATTCTACATCTGGGTTATACCTACGACATGGTGGGGCCCAAATTATATCATCTTCAACTATTGAAAAGCAGTGTGCAACCGGAATATCTTCTGAAGGAGAGGATCTAGCCAACCTTGGAAAAGCTTCCTGCCACGGTCTATCACCCAACCAAATGTCCTTCCAAAAGCGAATCCTTTCGCCATTTCCAATGAGAATGCTACCCCACCAAGAATTTGTCTTTTAGCTGAGCTACCGATATCCATAGAGCTGAAGAATTTGACATGTGCATTTAAATGGATAAATAATGTTGAGTAGGTAATTAAGATGGCTCAGCCATGTGCTACAAAACCTAGAGATGGCCCATTAAGTTGCGAACTTTGATTAGGGTTGAAGGGTCTGAAGAGAGGATGAGAGGAAGCCTTAAAAGGACTTGGATTGAAGTGGTATGAGCAGATACGAAATCTTGTTCACTTGGCCGTGATAGGATCTTAGATAAGAATGAGTGGTAAAACCAGGTTTTGCAAAGCCATATAGATGGTTTGGCTATGATTATGGTGAAATAGTTAGATTAACTCATTTAGTTAGTTCATTTAGACAACTGTCATACTGTTCTGAATTGATACGTAAAACGGTGGAAAGTACAAATTGCAGAAAATAATTATGTTAGTCCTGATGACCATGATAAGAATTGTTTCTTGTCACACGGGAGATTCCAAAGCAGGAATTAGAGTGGAAGCTAGATTTGGAGCAGGAATAGCATTAAAGGTTGAATGTTTAGACTCGGTGGAACTTGATTGACTTTTGGAAGACTTCATAAATTGATTTTGATGTAGTTTATTCATCGACTCCTTCAAGTGACCCTTGATGAATCAAAGAAGTGATTGAAACAGTCTAGGGTTTTTTTTTCCCTTTCCTTTTATTCCTTTGAAGTGTTTAGGTTTTTAAGGGGAGGTTTACATCTTTGCAATCACATATATAGTTCAAGCTTTTAGACACTTGGTATCTCACATATTACAAAACACTGAATGGAACAAAATTGTTCTGCGTAGCTCTCAACCTTGGATGACATCACTGAAGGATTACACTTTTGGTTATCCACTTATCTTAACTGCATTAACTTCACCAACTTCAGCACAATCTGAAGTTTTTAAAGTAATAACCATATCATTTTACTTTTCCAAATCCTCCATGCTATGGAGAAGAAAGACAATTGAAAATAGATCACAAGTCACTTGTTACCCCCAGAATTTTTCCCAGCAGCAAAAGTAATTCATTTGTTTGTTGCTAGAGGTTCTGATATGTATCAATTTTAGTTGGCTGAGATGTGCTCCTATACCAATATTCAGACCTTACCTGAAATTGAGTTCCCTGCAAGTAATCGTTAGATTGATTAGCGAGATGGACAAAGGAATTGATGCGGAGTAATCTTCTGTTGAAGCCTGCTAAGAGACTAATATCTTTGGC